>NC_079515.1:16501307-16510306 GCF_000801105.2 Raphanus sativus
CTCTCTCTCTCTCTCTCTCTCTCTCTCTCTCTTCTCTTTAGAGAGAGATAATTCTATCTTTCTTTCTCTGTTCACAGACTCCTATCTTTCACAGGGAGAAAGAGAGACTAGCCTTATGTTTTGATGTAAAATAATACTCTTCGATCGAAAGATCGATTTGTTTTGTTCGCTTTGGCGATTTTCTTTCTTCGCGATGGCGATTTTTGTTATGATGTTCAATCTGAATCGGAACAAAGCTTCATCGTTGCTTCTATTCTTCTCTGAGGAAGATTGATTAAAACCTTAAACAATCCTCTTTCGCAGTTAATATTCAGATACCGTTCTTGCTTAAGTAAGGTCTCATCTTTCCTCTCGGTACGCACTTACTCCTTTTTTAAAGGAATCAATCTCTGCTCAACAAAGATATGGAGCCGCAAAATTCGGCTATGAAGTGGAGTATCCTTGATAAAAAAGGAAACGGTGGTGTTGGATTAACCTTGGTTGATTCTAATGGGATTTAGATGAATCGGCATCTAAATGATGGTCCGATAAAGATCCTATATTAGGTCATCCGAGTCTTTCCGAAGTTAATATCCGATGATTGATGGAATCTCTTTCTTAAGAGACGGATTAGGCGAAGGATGGAGATCGAGAAGACCGTAAATATGCCTGAAAATGAAGTCTATGCAGACTGTGTTTTATCCGGTGGAATTGCTACCGTAAGCTTTGCAGTTCACGCGGTGGAGCGTAGGGTCACACGTCTCCTCAGATCCTTGATGTTTCATGCAAACCCAGATGAGGACGCGTGTCAAGGTTATCATATTCTAAGGACGCGTCTCCTCAGATCCTTGATGTTTCATGCAAACCCAGAAGAGACACGAAGGATTAGCTGGGTAAAATATTGTTCACTTTTGTGAAATATATTATTTGTTTGTAGCTATTGAATGTATTTATCTTAGTGAAACTTTCTTTATAATAAATTCGACACACACTCTCACTCTGGTAAACTATATGTTTCTCTGACTTTGTTTTATTCTCTCTCCAATCAACATATTTATTTGACTTGTTGTTAAAATAAATGATTTTTAGAACGCAACTGTACAATATTTTTATATTAATATTTTGTTTAAACAATTTGACATATTTCTATATTACTAAATATTTACATTGTAATTTAAAATAAATTTTGACCCGCATGCCCGTGCGGATGTATATTTCAAAAATATATTATTATTCATTTTTCATGTCAATATATATAATCATATAAGTAATAGTATTTTATATGTACCATCTTATAAATAATCATCTATATTATATTCTTAAAGTTTAATGTGAAATATAAAAACCTTAATTTAAGTTGGTATATAAAATTAATCTTTTTGTTGTATTTTTCTTATATATATTGAAAATATTTTTAATAACGGTTATTGGAAAATATTTTAGTAAAAATAAAATTTTGAATATATGCATATTTTAATATGTATATAAAATTTAAATTTATTTTATGATTATTTTAGACAAAACAATGTTTTTAGGTAATTAGATTAGTCCATTTTGTATATTTTAAAAATGATATAATGGATTTCCAATTTTTATTAATAACATAAGCCATTATTTGTTTTTCTTCTTGACATACATTTATCTATGTTTCAAAGTTTTAATTTTTTGCATCAGTTTTCTATGAATTATAATTAATTTTATGATATTTGTTTTTGAAAATTGAAATCTTGAAATTTTTATATTTGACTAAACTAAATAAGGTAATAATACTGTTTTTAATTTTTTTTATATAATATACTATTTATATTTCAGTTTGTGTTTTTATTTTTACCATAAAGAATTATAAATATAGCGACACAATTGTAGTTAAAAAGAAATATAGAAAGAAGGTTGTTTAATTTATTATAAAAACAATGGCTAAATGTTTAAATAAAAAGAAGTATTAAATGTGTTATTCATGTTTCTAAGCAATTCTCATTTGTTATTAATTTATTGAAAATACAATGGCTAAATGTGTAAATAAAAGAAAGTACACATATCTACTATCCATGTTGCCAAACATATCTCATTTATCATACTATCCTTGTTTCCAAACATCTCCAATTTGTACTTCAACTTTAATAATATAGATATTGAGTCTGTAGTGTTTGAAAATATTGGGCTTTATGATCTTCTCTTGTAACATGCCCATTTGGACTTCTCTAATGAAAAGAGAAAGTTGACAAAAAAAAAAATTATGCAATTTTTTTAATTATGTTTACCTTTTAAGTTATTAAACTAGGTGATAATATGCCCTTGTGCGGAATGAACATTCCATTAAAGTTATTGTTTTTTGAAATTATAATAGATGATTCGTGCAATTGTTTTTAATCATAATGTAATATCTTATTTTAGCAGTGTTTTCGCGTCCGATCCGGATCCGCGGCCGTACCAGAAAATCCGGTGATCCGTTTAATATTGCACTTTTTGGATTTTAACAAATATCTATTAGTTAAAAATTTGATAAAATCTAATAAACCCTTAAAACCGACAATCCGGCTACCGGTTAAACATCCCAGTCAACCAATGAATAATGTTTATTTAATTTTTATCAGGTTTATAATTACTTTATTAAATATGTTTTGTATTCCAAATAAAAAAATATTTTTATTTTTATTTTTATTTTTAGCTTTCTCATGGAATTATCTTTTTTCTTTTCTTATGCATATACTTTATATCTCTTTTGATTTAGGGCACATAGATTAAGAAAATTAGATTTTTCTAAAAAAACCATATTAATGATTTAGTTTTAAAATCAGTTAACTAATTATAAAAAGACTAAAATCTAATTGTTTGAACGGTTTACAATAAAGTTGAAGTTAAACTTAAAACTTCAAAATTTCTTGTATACCGAAACAAAATACTCCTAAAAATTATCTATATTGAGACAGAAAGAGAATATTTTAATAAATAATAATTATATATTAAATTTATTTATTTATTAACATGCGATTAGTTCGCGATTGATCCAATAACCCAGTGATTTAGAAAATTATCACATTTAATATCTAGATTGGCACATTTTAGTAATTTACAGAACCATGCACAACAACAATTCAATTTTGGGAAATTTGGAGACATAACCATTACTGAAAAAAAATCAACCTTATAACCATTACAAGACATATGCTATGATATACCATATATTTTCTGCAATATATACAGAAGTACCCTCACATATTATCAAGTTACACATGCACTTCTTCTTTCTTTCCTTTTTCTTTTTCTTTTATATTTCCATCAGAAATCATGAAAACATTTAGTTCCGTGACGAGCTTTGCATAGATTGAAACGAATGAATCAAAGTAAGTCATGTTAGATTGAAGAGCAGAGTAGTCTATCTTATCATTTTCGAAGCCATCCCACTGTGAAAATTAAGAAACAGAGAATACACAGAACCATCGGAGAAGATAAACAGTAAACGTTATGTTGTACTATTCTATTTGATAAACATAGAATAGAAATAGTTTCTTAGTGTTTCCTCCTCTTTCCCCTTCCCTTCCCCTCCTTCACGGCCCCCTTCCCCCTTCCCTCCTTCGTGGCGCCCCTCCCCAACCCCCCCTCCTTCCCCTTTGCCAGGCATGACATCACTGTCATTTTTTCTTAATCTATAACTGATTTACATTGTGATGTTTTAATGTATTAAGTTGTCTATACTATTTATTTACTCTATATAGTACAGTATAATATGTTAGTTATGCATAACTGTTAACTGACTACACAACTGTTTGGTTATATACGGGTGTGCCAATTGGGATCCCCTTATGGTTCGAAGTAGTTTCATGTGGTTCTTCTACCAGCAGATAACACACTCGTCAACCACATAATGGGTTAGAGTTTACGCTCTAGGGTTTGGGTTTAGAGTTTGGGTTTAGGGTATATGGTTTGGGTTTAGGGTTTAGAATTTTGGTTTAGGGATTAGGATTTGAGTTTAGGATATATGGATTTGTGTTTGTTTGTTTGTTTGTCTTTGCCTATACTATATGATATTTGTAAATAGTATAGAACAAATTATGGTATGGGTTTAGAATTTAGGTTTTGGTTTATAGTTTGAGTTTAGGGTATATAGTTTTGGTTTGAGTTTAGCGTTTAGAATTTTGGTTTAGAATTTAGGATTTGAGTTTAGGGTATATGGATTTGTGTTTGTTTGTTTTTCTTTTTCTTTGTCTGTACTATAGGATATTTGTAAATAGTATAGAACAAATTATGGTATGAGTTTAGAGTTTAGGTTTTAGGTTTATAGTTCGGGTTTAGGGTATATGGTTTGAGTTTAGGGTTTAGGGTTTGAGTTTAGGGTTTAGAATTTTGGTTTAAGATTTAGGATTTGGGTTTAGGGTATATGGATTTGGGTTTAAGGTTTAGGATTTGGGTTTAGGGTATATGGTTTGGGCTTAGGTTTAAGATTTCAGTTTAGGGTTTAGGATTTGAATTTAGGGTATATGGGTTTGTGTTTGTTATTTTTTGTTTTTGCCTATAGTATATGATATTTGTAAATAGTATAGAATAAATTATGGTATTGGTTTAGAGTTTAGATTTTGGATTTAGAGTTTAGATTTTGGATATATGGTTTGGGTTTACGATTTGAGTTTAGGGTTTAGAATTTGGGATTAGGGTATATGGATTTGGGTTTAAAGTTTGGGTTTATGGTATATGGTTTGGGTTTAGGATTTAAAATTTGGGTTTAGGATTTAGAATTTTGAGTTTAGGGTATATGGATTTGTGTTTGTTTGTTTGTATTTACCTATTTTATTGTAAATTGTATAGAATAAATTATTGTATAGTATTATGGTTTATGTATTTTTTCGTGTATTCCATACTATGTTATAATATGTAAAGTATAGTCATTTTATGGATGAAACATAACTTCGTAATTAGTTGATTTCTTTGTCTGGAATATACTATATGGTAAATAGTATAGTATCAAATCTTTCGTTGTAGAGTGCCAAAATCAAACGCATGCGCTTGGAAGGAGATTTTAGTCAGATTTTGGTACAAATTGTCCCATCCATCGCTTGCATCTGTAGCATGGCTATATTCTTATTTTTTCCCTCCCTTATGAATATACAGCAAAATCACCTTTCAATTTTATACTTTTATTAAAGTTTAGTGGACCTGAAATCATAACAAATTAATATGAAAAATGGGTTTGCTTTGTCTTCGATCAGTTTAATCCATGCTATTGGGGTTGACGTATTAGACATACTAGAACTATTCCCGAGCTACGCCCGGGTTGTTTTGCAATTTTAATGTAGTAAATTCTTTTAGCATTTATATTTGAATGTATCTGTATTAATGGTATCAATTATAGAAACAAAAATCCTCAGATAATAAAAAAAAAACTTATTTCTGTCCAACAAATTTAAAATAATCAGAACTCAAAATTTCTTATTATGAGCTAATCATTCTTTTATTTTTAGGTTGTTATGAAAACTATTTTGATTTAGGTTGTTATGAAAAACTACTTTTAAATTGGCTACTAATTTAAACTTTTGAAATCTCCATTTGTCAACAAAAGATAACTTTTTATTTAAGCTATTGAAAATTATATCTATTTTGCATTTGTCCTTGGATTTTCATTATATAACTCAAGTGTCTATATCGATTCGTTTTTATTAGCTTTAAGAAAGTGGTGGAATTAAGAATAGTTGAAATCACAGTGTGAAGTGTGAGTCGTAGAATTATTTCATTATTTTCTTTGCCATGCAAGAATGAAAATCAGAAAAATATCCAGCATCATTGTAATATTTTGCAACATATATTTTGTATGTTTCTTCTCCAATGGATCCATTTCACTGATTTTTATATTGAAAGCATGTAGTATATGTAGAGAAAATTCTTTAAAAAAAACTGGATTTAAAAAACTTCATCAAGTAGTTTATTAATGTGTCAGATAAAATAAACTTTTCTTAGTTCAGGTTGTAGAAAACAACAGCCGTAAAAGGAAACATACGTAGTCCTAGATCCTCAGTTTTCGCGTATGGTAGCGACCTAGACAAATTAGGCTGATGAGTGAGACGGTGGACCTGAATAGCATTTAGTAAAATAGTTTCATATCCACCACTGTTTTATAGAAATAATTGTTTAGAAACAACTACTTAAACAAACATTTTTAGTATCATCGTTATGTTTCATAAGAATGAAAACGTTGAAAGACCAACACAATCATACTTTTTGCTAAAAATACAATTATGGAAGACTAAACTAAGATCTGAGATGATGAAAAAGTAAATCTAACGTAGATTAGTTGAGAGCTATGACAAATCTGGGCACAGACAAATACGCAGAGGGGAGTGTGGCGAACTGGCCAGTGTAGATACCATCAGGATCAAGATGTCCAACGTTAAGCTAAATGGAGAAGTGATCCTTTAAGGTGATCAATTTGTTTGTGGCTAAGCTGCTAATTACAACCTGACAACAAAAGAATCAGCTTAGAAAATAAGATAGCAAGCTAAAGATTAATCAAAACATTATGGGAAGATAAATGGAGAAGTGATCCTTTAAGTTGATCAATTTGTCTGTTACGACTCATTTTTTGCATGATTCTAGCTTTGAAAACTAATATGATCCTTAGGTGCTAAAATATTCCGACTCTCATTCTCAATTTCTCTGCTGGTATTGGCGCAACTGATTAATAGTGAGTTGCAAAATAAGTTAGTTTTTTTTGTACAAAGTTTAACACTTCTAAATCATGCCATGTGACAACAGCTGACTGTGAAACTACGATGACCATGACAAAGAACATTACCTAGATATTCTGAGATTGAAGATCTCAGTGGCGTTTTCCACCTTACTTAAACTCCATGTGAAAAGCATAACCTATATATATATATATATATATATATATATATATGGTACGAAGCATGTGTTTTTCCAGTGTCATTAACCTCCAAAAACCTGTAGATCATTTATGCATCAGCGCAATGCTCCGCCTTTGAAAAGTAACAAAAGTTACAATCAAACCTACTGAGTTCATAGATAGCTAATTCTTTCATCACGTGTTTGAAAGTGTTGAGACAATGCACAATTACATAAGGGAAACGATTTATAGAACAATCTATGCAAGCAACTAAATAGCTCAGAAAGAAAAAAGAAAAAGAGTAAGATGAGCCAAAGCACAGATTAGTTGGACTTATTGGTTTCAAACTAAATAAATAAATTCACACTCCATACAAAAAAAAATCTAACTCTAAACAAAGGAAAGATAGCTAAAGTACGCATCTTCTGTTAACCTTTATCGTAGATGATAAAAATCACAAAATTGCTGTAAAAAATATATAAAAATCACAAAATTGATATCAAAACTTAACACAAACCAACGCAAGAGAAGTCATTTACGGAATCATAATACTATAAAGAAACAATAATAATTCAAAGAAACCTTTTCTAAACCATTTTCAGATATTGGTGTTGAGAAATTACCGTTAAACCAACTCCACGATGAATCTCATAAGTATTAAGGGTAATGAAAGAGCCTTCCGTTTCGCTTTGAAGCATTCCCGGGGGAAAGTGACATTCCCAAGCTGAGATCAAGCTTGTCATGGCCACCTTAATTAAAGAAATAAAACAACAAACAAAATCAGAAGCTGTTTTATAGATTGACTATGAAAGTATACATTCTAGATTATGTTACGTTACCTTGGTTACTGGTCTCAAATTTTTGGTTAAAGACACAAACCTGTTCGTCGGTGATGAGAATCTCCAGTCCAATAGAGCTCCCTCCTTTGCTGCATTTTTCGCCTCCAAGAAATGTATGAGTCGGAATCGTAACTCGGATCGAGATAGACTTCGTGAGATGTGAAATACAAAGCGACATGAGATGTGAATTAAGAGGGAATTAAAGCAAATGGTTGTTGATTGCAGAGGAGGATGGGTAACAGAGATTGAAAGAAGATGAAACGGAGATTGATCGTAGATCGATTATTTTAGGTAATTAAGATTTGTCAAGTATTTTTCATATGGGTCGTACATGAGACTCATAGAGTTGATTTCAGGAAAATTAAGAGCCCAAGTGTAGGAGGCCCGAGTTTTTTTAGAATCGCCCAAGCAGAGATGAGGTGGCAAAATGAAATGTTCTGATAGGTGGATTTAATTAAACGACGTGGACAGTCCCATAGAGCTTCGTATTGCACTTTTAGTAGTGTAATAATAATAGATACTAGGTGACCGGCCCGCACCCTGTGCGGACATTGTACAGTTTCAAATTACAGACAAAATAGTGCTCAGGTTTCGAAGTAACGGATTTTATATCATAATACCACCGTCTTTGAGATAAAGCATCAGGTACAGTAAAAATGATGGTACTCAATATTTTAAAAGAACAAGATGGAACAAAGTAACTTCAGTATCAAGAGGTAGTTATTGTGTGTATGTATAATTGCAACGTCCCAAAATAATTTATGTGTTTAAGAAGATATTTTTTTCCAAATCTGGAATTAATAGTGTATAGTTAGATAAGTAACATATTTTACATTATCACTAATTAGAATTGGATGGTATATATGTTGTAATTATTTATTTTAGATTAAAATTATTTTATGCATAAATTTGACTCGTAAAATTTATGTAGACATATTAAAAGAAAAGATAATAAAACTAAAAATATTATCCAAAAATTCTATAAAGTATGAAGTACAATTCTCGATAAAGAAAACAACTTCAATGAAGAGTATTAAATAATGATGCCAAAAGATGAATTTTTTTGACAATTTTAAAACCGTCACAAAAGAGTAAATCATAAACACTAAACAATATACTCTAAACCCTTGGACAAAGTTTAAACCCTTGGGTAAAAATCCAAACACTAAACCCTAAATTTTTGGATATACCCTAAACCATTGGATAAATCCTAAACACTAAACTGTAAACCCTTGGGTATACCCAAAACACTAAATATCTCTCTCTCTCTCTCTCTCTCTCTCTCTCTCTCTCTCTCTCTCTCTCTCTCTCTTGGGTGAATTACCAAATAACAATAGTTTTCCAAT
>NC_079515.1:16515406-16589998 GCF_000801105.2 Raphanus sativus
TTCATATTCAGTATCTTTAAAAAATGAAATAAAATATTGTCAAGATATAGTATATTTTTAAACTAAAAATAAAAATAAATAAAAATAATATTAATTACAAACAAAAACACATTTAAAAAAAAATATTTTTAATACCGTTAGCCAAACACTAAACCGTAAACTTTAAATCCTAAACCCTAAACTCTTGGGTAAACCCTAAATCTTTGGTAAATCCCGAACACTTGGATAAATTTTAAAGCGTAGGGTTTAGGATTTATCTACAGGTTTAGGGTTTAAGGTTTAGTATTTAGGTTTTAGGGTTTAATGTTTTGTTGACTGTGTTAAAAATATATTTAAAAAAAAAATCCAAAGATTTAGGATTTATCCAAGGGTTTAGGGTTTACCAAGAGTTTAGAATTTATGATTTAGGGTTTAGTGTTTTGCTGACGGTATTTTAAATATAAAATCTTTTTTTTGCGACTACTATTATTTTCTATTTATTTTTTATTTTAAAAACATAATAAAATTTGACAATATTTTGTTTTTTTATAAATATAATGAATATGAAATAACGAAATCCTATTGGTTGATGAACTTAAAGGTTCACCATATGGATAAATCCAAGTATTTCTCAATTCGAAATTACTTCAATTACAGAAAGTTGCTTATATAGTTTTAATACCATACTACCTTTTGATCTACGCACCCGCTCGGATGTTTGTTCTTCAGAATTATATGTTTTTAAATTTTGAAAATTCGATAAATTTATTTGTTTACTCATTATGTTATAGATTCATATATTTTTCAGGTTTGACATTACTGTGTTTTGTCAAGGTGATTAACCTTCATTTATAAACTACGAGGATAAATCCACCCGAAATAAACAAAAAATATAAATTTATTTTATATGTTTAATTTATTTTTGTCTATAGCATTAACGTTCATAATTATTATAATAATTTTAAATATTTGTTTTATTATTCATTTTAAAAATTATATTTTTGCCTTACTATAATATATTTTTAAAAATATATAATTGTTTATTTTCTCAATCTTTATTTTAGTTTAATTATTGGAGTAAGTAGGGTGAATTTAATTTCACTCTTAATTATATAATCCCTCTATTTCATAAAATTATATATTAAAAAAATGTTTTAAAACGATACATATTTTGTCTTTTCGATGCATATTTTATTAAGTTTTAATGATTAATAGCAAATTTAAAAAAAAACGTAATTGCAATTATTGAATTCTTATTGGATAAAATTTTTGAGAAAATAAGCACAGATAATTATAAATTTATTATATGTTTTATTAATTTATGTAAAAGGTCCCTCTCTTTTAGAGAGATAAAATTCTCTCTATCCTCCTTCTTAACCATAACATATCTTTCAGAAGGAATAGAGAGAAAGAGAGAGATTTTTGTTTTTTGATGTTTATAATTTCGATCTATGATCGAACTGATCTTTCAATTCGTAAGGCGACTTTTGGTGTGATTTCAATTCGATTCAGAGCAGAGTTTCATGGTTTATCCTCCTTTCTCTGTTTCGATTTGATTGAATAAAGTTTTTCAACCTTCTTTATTTCAATCCCGGTGGTTATTAATCGGATACTTTGGTTTCACCGTATCAACTCTACCTCTTTCTTAAGAGAATCAGTCTTCGCTAATCTATGATAGCCGTTTCTAGCGAAAGGTGAAGCTTCTCTGAACAAGGATGGTGAGTTTTGATGGATCTCTTAAGTCTTTTGAAGTGGATTCAGTAGAATCGGCGATTGATATCGGTCCGATAAAGAGTCTTCTTTCAACCTATCTTAAGGACTCCTCCAATTAAACTCTCGATGAACCACAGTCTTCAGATTATGGAATCTTCGGTTAAGGCAGAAGGTGTACGCTTATGAGTACAAGATTAAGACGTTACGGACTTAGGGTTGTTGCAGTGGCGGTAGAGGATGAATAATCATCGGCGGCCTTTTCCACTGGCAGTGAAACCAACGGCGGAGGAGCCTCTGGCGGTGGGATCGAGATAGGTGTTCTTCACACGCATCATTATCCTGCCACGTAGCGGAGCCTTAGCAATCAATCAGCTCACGTGTGTTTTGGGCTTTATTGAGCCATCTTTGTACTCATGTAATTCATGACTCTAGGCTGAAAATCAATGAAAATTGTGTTGACAAAAAAAAAAAATGTAAAAAGTCTTTTTTTTTCTTATACCATTTTTAAAAACTAATAATTTACGCAAGGAAAAAATAACCTTTTCATTATAAATAGAAATATAAATAGATAATATCAAACTATAGTAACTACTGATACATATATGTGTTTGATAGAATCCTATAGGTGTAATTAATATCTCATTGAAAAACAGATTCGAAACAAACTCTCCGTCATTGGCAGAGACAAGAACACAAAGTTCGAAGGAGCCATGGTGATATGGTTTGATTCACGATCATCCAATTCTTGATGTAATAAGATTTTTGTTTGCTACTCATAGCATCTCTTTGATGCAAAGACACATATTGTAAAAAAAATTTTTGTTTCGAATAAATTTAACATTCATTCAAAAAAAAAAATTAATATGTACGAAAAAAGTTAACCATGTTTTTTTTTGGAACTATTTCTTGCATTAAAAATAAAAGGAGTAGCAAAAGTAGAAAAGTTAACCATGTTATTGATACAACTGATTAGAAGTTAGTATAGCTGACTAACTAAACTTATACTAATCCTTACATTAATTTTATTATACAGAATCTTTTATTTTGCATTATACATAAATCTTTATATGTAATAGTACATATGAAAACGGAGTTAACAGCGAATTTATATCTTATAAAGACCATCCTGACACCCTTTTTGACTAAACCTTCCTCTTCCTCTGCTTCCGCGGCTCCCAACAATCTCGTCACTATGTTGCTCCTGATCAAACTTAGGCATAATGTTGTAACCGTCTTCGGATGACCCTCATTGAGACTGATAGTAGCAACTGTCACTGGATTCTCTTTCTTCCTTCTCTTGGGAGTTAGCGGCTGAGACATGTCAGTGATTGGTTCTTTCGATACAATGCATGAGATGGTTCCTGAGATGCGTTGTCCCTCTGTTGCTTGAACCGCTGGGTTACTTATTACACTGAATGCAAGCAGCATATCACATATCAGGCTCTCACCCTGTCAAAGTAGTTCAAGACAATAGACGTCAACATCTTTGATTCCTGGAGGATAGTCTCATTTGATTCATCGCACCACAAAATCATTACCCATTGATTAAAAGAACAAACTTTAGACAGAAACAAAAACTTTAAGAGCTGCAGAGATAATCCTAAAGAACCTAATAACAATCACCATCAGCATGACACAGTTGTATCAAAACCAAAAACATCATCATAGCCAAAGTTACTGCAAAAGAGAACAAATTGTGCCACAATAAGACTCGAGCTAGAAAATAATGGATACATATTAATTTAAATGGTAGCCATGACACAGTTTTTGTTTTGTAGAGGGCACTTTAAATAAATAACCAGTTTGAATTTATGAGATCGAGCAACAGTAAATAAGAGGGTTACCTGGAAGTTTGGCATCTGGGTTTGCTAGACCAAGAAGTTCATCATGATTGCGGAACCGGAAAAGTTCTTAAGGGATTGGTCTAACCGGTGCGGTTATCTCTTTGAAAGTGGCTGACTCACTGAAACGGACAGGCCAAGAGCTTGAAGTTTATAATACTCCGAGTCACATCAAACCCCACTGACAGAGTACACTGAACCCGGGTTGAGAAGATGCTTGAAGGTATTCAGATTTCAGAAGATGAACGTTGACCGCGGCGAATGACTGTCGCCTGAAAACGGTTAAAACAGAAAACACAGATAAAAACTGGATTCAAAAACATATCACAAAGAGGGTTAAAATAATATCAAAATCATAGTCCTGTTAAAAATGAACCTAAACACCGGATTCAAAAACATATCACAAAGAGGGTTAACAATGATGAACATGAATCTAAAAAAAAACGAAATCACCTTAGAATCCAGAAGAAGCAATATCAACTCACATGAGGTCGCCACCACGCTTACCAAAACCGGAGCAGACGCACCTCTATGGCGGATGAACAGCGCCCAGATTTGAGATCAGCAAGAATATGGTAGAGTCTTAGCCATAATAATAAGAAAAAACTTTTGATTGTAGTAGGACTTGTGGGAATGATGTCTATGAGAAGAACACATACCTTTATATAGTAGAAGTTTCACCACCTGTTAGAGGGATGATTAATAATGAATGAGAAATTGTGGGTCCAAGGAATAAAGATCGATGTTTAAGGGGATGAACTTTTAATACCGTAACGTAACATAGTCGACGAATCAGGTGCGAGACGGCACGAAAGCTACCGACTTAGTGAATCCAGACGAAGATTTGAGACAGTGAACCTCAAACAACCTCCATTAGAGTGTGACTCACTTGATCACAGATTCAGAGCGAAGAACATCTATCGAGGAAGACGACAGCGAGAGCCCTCGACCTTTTCGATTTTGATTCAGGCCATCTATTGAGGCCCAAACAGTAACGTGAACAAAAAAAATAAAAATAAATCGCATAAATCCAAACTCTGTTAACAGAATCGCAAAAGCCCAAAACCTGTTAATCAGAATCGATTTTAAGTTTAAATGCCACGTGTCGCGTCCAGAAACTTTGAATTGATGACGTGTCTCAACCAGGAGAGAGAACATTTTTTTTAGTCAAATTGTCAATCGTATGATTAATTTTCCTTTCTTCTTTTACACTTTGTAATGAAGGTGAAGGCTGAAATACTTAAGAACAACATCTAACACGGATCCAAGCAAGCTTGAATACAAACTGTAAGGCATTGAAATACTCATAAGATCAATATAACTAACAATTTTCACTAAGGAAGCACATTCCATCTCTAAGAAAATAAAAGAAGCCTCACAAACCCAAAACAATCAGTGGCAATAGGGTTGAGCTTGGACGCACGTGCGGCTTAATAGGGAGGGCGATCAGTGCGACCGCCCTGGACCTAGCACGAAAGTTTAGGAGTATTTCTATAGCCTAAAATTCAAAGCTCCTAATTCAAATATATTTAGTTTACATAACCGAGAAAACATAATCATAGAAAAATAATTTATAGATTTGAAATCAGCTGGAAGCCTGGAACAATGGACCAAAAACAAAAGCTGACTGGAAAACCTTGGCGGTTGGAACTTAGGATTAGTACTGTCCATATCAAACATTCGGACGTGACCTCCACTAATTAAATATCCCACATATATTCCGTTTTCAAATAATGATATACTAGATGATAACTTGCGCCATGCGCGGAGTGAGTTTTTTAAAATATGTTGTATTGAAATATTACAATTAGAATGCATCTTGTTATCAAGATTTTTTTTTACATTTGATTTGGGGTGGACATTCGGATATCATTTGGTTCAGTTTGGTTTGGTTCGGTTCAGTTATGTTTCGATTTTTTGTGAGTTCGATCCGGTTCGGATCTGCGGGTTCGGTTTGGGTTTGGACTCAGATAATTCATTTTATTTTTAAAAAATAAAATTCGTATATACTTTAAATTTCTCAAAATATAAAAATAAAAAATTATTTATAACATATAAATGTGTATAATGAAAGCTAAAATACTTAAACTTAACATAAAATTTGGTTAGCTTCAATATTCGGATAAGAAATCAATAGATATTTGAAGTATTGGTATTTTGAATATCATTTAACTATTTTAATCATGTATTTTTAACTATTTGTAAATATTTTCAAGTATTTTGGACAACTTAATAACATTTTATATATTTTGTATATTCTTTTAGATATTAAATTCTAAAAATAATTAATATATTTAAGTATATAAATCTGGTTTCGATATATTCGATATCCGAAATATTTTGTTTCGGATCAGGTTCCGTTCTAAAAAATATCATCTTAATAACATCTTACAATTTTTGGTAATTTATAGACGTTTTAAGAAATTCAAAATATAACATATATGAAAAATCTATTTTTTAAATATGTTTAAGTGATTTTTTTTTGATAATATTAATTAAAATAAAATGTAGAGGATACAAATTTTTTTATCAAATATTTTTGATTTGTAATCATTAATTGTCATATATACGTTAATCATATTAGGTAATTTTGTAACTTTTATTTAAGGAAATAAACTTACGTAGCTTTTATTTAAGGAAAGAATTTAAGACTACTAATTATATGATAATTAGTTTAATAAAAAGTATAATATATATTTATGTGGACCAACATATTTTTCTAAGGATTTATGAGAATCATCATAGTGATGACACGTGGCTACAAAACATGTTGTAATGTTCCACGATTAATATATAGGGGATTAATTTCTATTTATAGCATAAACATAATAATGCATTTTACTTAAAACATGATAATTAACCAATGCAATGTTTTTCTTAGGTGTTCTTTTAATTGTAATCAGGTTGAGCTTACCGCAGCATTAAGAGACTACGTAGGAAGAGAAACGCCTCTCTACTTCGCCAAACGTTTAACCCAGCACTACAAGAACATAGCTCGAACCACCGGAGATGGACCTGAGATCTACCTGAAAAGGGAAGATCTAAGCCACGGTGGGTCCCATAAAATAAACAACGCTCTCGCTCAAGCGATGATCGCCCGGAGGCTTGGTTGCAGCCGTGTAGTGGCGGCCACAGGAGCCGGCCAACATGGGGTCGCCACCGCGGCTGCTTGTGCAAAGCTCTCCTTGGAGTGTACTGTTTTCATGGGAACCACTGATATAGAGAAACAATCCTCTAATGTACTTTCCATGAAACTGCTTGGTGCTCAGGTAAAACTGCTTTTTTGTGCTGATATACCTAGAATCGGTCCGCCCTACGGGCGGAATGTTACTTCAAAAATAATTAAAATAGTTAGAGTAAATATTTAATATAATTTTATATTAACTTAAAATTCAAATATTAGTTTAATTTGGTATTTGATTTTCATTTTTAAGAAAAAATAAACTTTACTACTTTGATAATTAGTTATGTTTTCTTGTTTCTCGGGATGGCTCTACATTGAAATTTATAAAATCCTAAACTCACATTGAAATTTATAATTGACGTTTAAATATTTATAACATAATACAAATGATTACAAAAACATACGGAAGATATATTTGCATTGGTTTATGAAGACTATATATATATATAGATTTTGAATTTAATAGTTGCATTGTATTTTTAATAACAATTATAGAATACGGAAATATTATACTACTTGAATTTTTGCGGCCCAATCGTTTACATCATTAGAGTTTTGGTAAAGTTGTTTATACGTTACAGAAGCTTCAGTAATTTTGGTGCATTCGATTTATCTCTAAACTTGACTTTTCAATTTGTACATCGTCATTGATGAAGTTCAAACAAATGCTAAAACAATTTTCAAAAAAAAAAAGAAGTAGAAACACTAAAAATTAATTAACTTTTCATTAAAATTGAAAATTTAATTTGCTTTGAAACAAATATCATATTTAGTTAAATTAATAATATTGAAACAATTTAATGGATTTTAAATTTAAATTTATATTACTTTATCAAATTTTATATTATGGCGACAAATTAATAAGCGTACAAATTATTTATATTTGAAACTCCTTGAAAAAAAATAATATTAATTATCTTAATTTTGGATTAATACTTTAAATTATTTCAAATAAAATAAAATATTGTAATAATTTATGTTGGTACATACTTTCCAGTGTATATTATTATTTCTAACAAAAGAATAACCTCGAGAAAAATTCTAATCGTTACATTTTTGTATTTTGAGTAGACTTCTAATTTCTAACAAAAAATAATGATGAATATTAATGTTACTTTTAACTCAAACTTACCTATTATTTAAAATTACAATAAAATTTACAATATAATTTGTAAATAAATGAATTTGTTTTCTGCTCTACATCATAACTTTTATTTAAGAATGACATTTTAGCTTTCAACTATTTGATGAAACTAAACATGTATTTTATACAAAAAAAAATTTAGTATTTATTCACCCGTAGTAACAGTGTAGATGAGCAATCGATCATACTCAAAAGTGGGTTTGCAAAGTTGCAACATAATATTTTAAAAGATATGTAACTTCTTCATAATTTATAGTTAGTTTTCTCTCTGATTTACAGGTGAAAGGAAATAACCAAATAATTTGAAATGGTTAGCAGAAAGCTATACTACCTGGTTCATATGAGTACAATCACAAATCTTATTCAACCTTATCTCAAAGCCACCCTCCATAAGCTTTGTAAAACCCTGCATTTCTCACAACCAAACGTATGATGCTGATTCTGTAGAATCCCACCAGTATTTCAGAGCATTTTAAACCAACTTTTTGTGAGAGATTCATTGATCACCAAAGTGCCTTGTAACCAGATAAACTGGTAATTTAATAAAGTCAAAATGTATCTTTTTAGAAAAGAGTGAAAACCCCATTAGAACTTTCGGTAAAACCACAAGTGATTTGAGTCTAATTTCTCCACAATCGGAACTTTCTCCACAAGCTCCTTCTATTCCTCAAGACCCAAAGACGTAAACGCTCTTGCTTCTTTTATAACTTGATCTTTGCAGCTGTAACTTCTCCAGCTTCACACTAAACACATGCTCTTCCTTCTTTTCCTCTGCTTTTCTGGTTCCAGACGCTTGTTTTGCTCTCTCCCTCATGCCTTAGAACGAAATCATTTGTTGTTTCAGAAGCCGTTGGTGTTTACTGAGTGCATGACCAATTTGTTTCCGCTCTTCTGGAGACAATGCCGCTATACGCTCGGATAGCTCTACGATCTTGCTCGAAGGCTGGGGCCTAGGACCATATGAATATTGCTGCAAGAAACGCACTTGCACAGATCATTTTACTTGGGATGCATTGGCGAAAGTGAACATTTATGAAAAGTGATACTTCATGACTCTACAACTCTGCTACCATACAAAAGTCAACCCAATATCATTTCAAATGACACAAAAAGAATTCTACAATTCTACAAATCTAAACAACTCTCCTGTGTTACATAAAGAGGACAACTTTAGATTTGTGGGTTATTAAATGTTGTAATTGATCAATGCAAAGAGATCTAAAATCACAGAGTGAGAATGATTATGCTTACATGATGAACAATATATGGTTGAAGAGTAAACCTTGGCGGAGTGCACTCAACTTGATAAGGTAACTGGGTCATCTCAACCAAAGTGGTTGAATCGGGCAGTCTGATATTCTGAATGCACCGAGTCCCATAGGTGGTGACGGTGGAGGTTGACGGTGGCTACTGGCTAGCATGAGCAGGCCTGAGCATGAGTGTTGCTTGAAAACAGAAAAAAAAACGAAATCATACTCAACAGACAGATCTAGTCGAAACCATCTCCAAATGAAAAAAAAAATGAAAACAGAGTTTAGACGCCACCGTTTATTCACGAAACTATA
Source organism: Raphanus sativus (assembly GCF_000801105.2). Lineage (NCBI taxonomy): Eukaryota > Viridiplantae > Streptophyta > Magnoliopsida > Brassicales > Brassicaceae > Raphanus > Raphanus sativus. Next base: position 16,524,833 of record NC_079515.1, read on the forward strand.
CAATGAACATGAGTTAGCCATAATACTGAGAAGAAGTTTCTCTTGTAAGATTAGTAAGAGGGTGAGGATGATGTTCAACTGACCTTTTTGGAGCAAAAGCGAACAACACATCATCAGAGTCTCCGTGATCTAAGACCTTCCACTTTTTAACAGAGGTTTTGGAACCAGACTCCATATAGTTCAAGAAGCCAAAGAAGCTAGGAACTTTTCTCTGGAGGAAGAACAATAGCTAGCTAAAAGCTTCATCATCAGAAACCACAATGTTCCAAGCACCGATATCATCAGTAGCACTTGCAGTCCTTCTATGTCCTTGAAGCGGAACTACTTTAACACAATTTGTGGAAAGTTGTTTCCTTTCAAAAGACAGATGGTCGAAGCAAGAAAAACACCCACATAAAAAACAATTTGTGGAAAGTTGTTTCCTTTCCTCTGCCTCGCAACTCCAACCGCGACAGTGAAGCTACAAAACACCCACATAAAAAACAATTATCAAAACACCCATTTAACAGGAACAGAAAGAGAGAGAGAGAGGGGAAAGCCATCATTAACGTTACCTTCCATACTGGTTTCCATATCAACAAATGCGCGCCTTCTTCACCACCTTCGACGATGCTAGGTCCGTCTTCGTATGACCAGTAGAGTCTGCACCCCTGACAGCATCTGAAGATGAGCCAACAATGGATTAACATGAGTCAACAATGGATTAACAGAGCGTAATCTCCATAAGAGAAATAACAACTTGTATTTATAACAGAGGAATGGAGATTTCGACGACGGACCGACGCATTGAGAGCCATTAGTGGAGATCATAAATTGATCCGTTGCAGGAGAATCGAAGAAGATCGATAGTAGCCGTCAAACACAGAGAAAGGAAATGGAAGTAGGGTTAGCGTCGAGCGAGAGAATTTCAACAACAAAAAAACAAGACGCAGCGTTTCATTAAACACTGCCACGTGTCATGCTCTCCTCGCGTGAATTTCTGACGTGGCTGTTTAGGTGTCTCAACCAGGAGTGAGAGAACTGTACTTTATATATAAAGATACTAGGGTTTGTCCGGCGCTACGCGCCGGGTTTGGACTTTGTGTTCTATTATTGAATTTGTTATTCAAGTTTTTCAAAGTAATAACTGGAGCTTTGATAGAGGGATTGAGTGAACTAAATATTTACCAATGCAGGTAAATAATCAGGCTTCATCAACAATTTTGATTGCAGTGATCGTAACAACTCAAAATACATTGTGTATGTGGCCCAGATGCTTCCAATGGTTCCAACCATATTTGCACATCTAAATCATTTTTAATTGTATGGTATGGTTTGACCAAAACTGGCTTACATATATGTCTAGTGTTTTGAGTTGTTGGTGGTTTAATAGTGGATGCAACTGTTGTCTTAGAAGATGGACTTGGTTGTAGAATAAAGTCCATTTTTTTTTCAGAAAGAAAATCATTACTCAATCAAATATAGGCTTATAGTGTTTATCGCTTATAACTGTATATTCTGTTGCTGATATTGTAGTATTAGTTCATTGATGTATCTCATTATGTGATCTTTAATATTATTTGCTTATTTTGCTGACTATTATAAAGTCTTTTAAAGTAATATTATTTGTTCATTGATGGAATTTTCTTTGTTTCACCAATATGTCTGCCCACCATCATATTTGTGCAAAATAATTATTTGTATGTGAGATGTGATTGGCTTTTGGGCCTTTGCTATTTCCATCGACATGAGTTTTTAGGCCCATTAAAATAATTGATTTCGGTGATGTATGTTTACTAAAGTGGAGAACTGGTTTATTTCATAAAAGATCAGAACATAACTTGAATCATCGAAAAAGCTGGAAAAGTAAAACAGAAGCTAAAAACGAACTAAAGCTCACGTGTGAAACGATTATAGTAGATTTCTCTTAACTAATTCACACAATTGACTCAGTTTTGTCCTTTGGCGGGCCGTTTTTTGTTCAGACCACGAACCCGAGGAATTTCCTCATCTGTTTGTAGTGAAAACAACTTGGGCAACGGTTCTTCATGTCGTTCCTGTGGCAGCTAGGTGGTGGGCGGTTGTTCTTCAAGTTCTCTCTGTAGACGTCCTTCGGAATCGGTTGCTTGGAAAGTGTTTTTTTCGGATTTGGTTTTAGTTGTAGCTTGCATGATAAGAAGGTGAGATATATATCTTGGTGGGGATTTTGACAGTTTCGGAAGAAACACAAAAGGCTCATTCACCATCTTAATGAATGAGTAGTGGGAGAATGAAGGGGAAAATGGTATTCAATGCCTAATTACAGGCGTTATGAGGCATTACAGGTAGGATAGGGAGTGTTTTACGACTTCAGGATCTCGGCGGTGAACAGGTCGGCGCAAGAAGAAGAACACAACGGAACCCTAAATTATATCAGACAAAACACGACGAATCGATGAAAGGGCGGCGTAATGGGCTGGCTTGAGAATGGGCTTCATATAGTCTTAAACATTTGAAAGCCCATAAATAAGAGATCGGATATTTTTATGAGATGGACATCGAAAGGAAGGAGAGATAGCGCATCTGAGAAACGCGTGCACATGACCTATCCAATTAGAAATGGACACCTGTCGTCATTCCCCCCACTCAGAAAAGGCACGCGGACGCAGGAGCTGCCATAATTATCAACTTTATATATATAGATACTAGGGTCGGTCCGTGCTTCGCGCGGGATTTGATATTGTGACCCATAAACTTTGATATTTGTTTATAATTGTATTGGATCGTGTTCTTGTTTGGTTCGTAACAATGTTTTGAATGAGGAGTTATTATTTGTTTATGTTTTAAGTGCTCCTTTGGATTGTATAGTCTTTTGTTTGCAATTATAAATAATATATTCTTACATATATTTTAAGATAACGGTAAAGCGTCTACAAATTATAACATAAATATAATTTAAGGTCGTTTATTATTATTTTGTTTAGTTGAACTTTATTTTGATATATAAATTTATGTAACCCGATGTATTATATGCAAGTATCGTTATTTTATATGTCTTTTTATAAGATATTGCTCATGTGTTTATAAATCCAATAAGTTTATTTAGTTCGGATATATTATTCATATCATATGATGTGTATTACTATATTTTTATATATTTACACTCTATGTGTTTTATTTTTGGATTTGCAAGAGAAGTGTATAGCAATTTTTATGGTCTTTAAGTATTTTGGGTATATATGGCATATAAATATTAAAATTAGTTATGTTAGATTATTGATGCTATTTTTCTTCATTATATTTTTGTTTAACATTTATTTTAAGCTTAAATGATTCTGTTTGAATTAATTTGAGTAGCTATTTATGTGGTTATTTTTCTTTATTATTTTTATTTTCCTTTCAAGATTCAATTTCATTTTAGGTTGACTAAATAACCTAATACTGCTGTTGATGGTTTTAGTGTGGCTATGATTTGTTTTTCTTATGGCTGTGTAAATATTTTAGTTAGTTTGTATATAGATCACATATTAACCAAACTAAGAGTAACCATCAAAAATCAAATCAAAGACGCAAGTAAATACTTAAGAAGCCCATATATAATCCACATTCAAAAATAATTACTAAACATATTGTAACTTTTAAGATACAATACCTATTTCTTGTTTGCAGTTTCCAAGGATTGCTAGTTAAAAACCCCAAGAACTGAAGATATCACATTTGCATTGCTTGGAAAGAAAATGTCATATAAGGTACTATTGATTTTTTTTTTGATCAAATATAGGGTACTATTGATAAAAATCACTATTTTGAAGCTCAGAAATATGTTGAAAACTAATTATGAACCCCCCAGCCGTAGATTCCTGTAAACCCCCACAACAAACGAAGCTTATTCCATCATCCTTTGTAAGGAAAAGTGTTTATGAAATGAATCATGTACCTTATTTATAAAATCCTTTTTCTGTTCTCATTTCAGTAATCTTAGTCTAGTCCACCACCTCCCCAAGGGTTATCATCTCCTTCTACTCATTTACCAGTATCAAAAATTTGGACACGTTCTAGTCTTTTTATGAACTCTACATGCTTGAACCCAAATCCGTTGTGCACTGAATCCACAACAGATACATTTATACACTCTTGTTCATCATGTTCAAGTATCAATAACATAATTAGAAGTTGTTAATTCATCCAAGAGAATCTTAAGTTAGATCCACGTACTTATGAGTATGATTTAAAACTGTCTCGTGGTAGCCCCACAATCATACTCGAGCTAAACTCTAAAGAACTCACAATTTGTAAACCTCGGGAGCTTACATATGCATTATCACGGTACATGCAAAATTCAAAAGCCGAAATAGATTCATTAGGAGTATGCATATGTGAACAGAATCTAGACAGACATGGAAACATGAATAAACTCAAGCTGCTTGTCTATTAATCATGAATCTATGATAGTTAGCATCAATCAATCCAGGAAACAAAATACTGCGATGGTACGTGGAATATTCTCTTGAAATATTCTAACTAAAGCTATAAACTTTCTGCTAATCTCAAAAAGAATAATGAGAAAACTGGAAAAAAAGAGAAGAGAAACAGAGTATTGACAGTAAAAGAAGAAGGTGTAAGATAAGGGAAGCTCGAGATCCGTTTTTTAGCTGTTCTTTTGGAAAGTTCATGATTGAGAAGCTTGAATAATGAATTTAAAGGTATAGAACATACTGTTTTATACTCATATATGTACACATCAGTGAATAATGGGAGATGCATTCAAGGAGAGATCATGGTAGGAGTGGTGAGCTTTTCTTAATGCATGGGTTAAAAACGTCGCTTGGGTTCAGATTGGTTCCGTAACGCCTCAATAAAATTCTCGCCGGTGAGATAAACAGACGAAGAAGCTTGACGGCGAGATGATGCGATGGAAGAGTCGGATTCTGCAAGGGTGACTTTAATGGGCCAATATTTCTAAAGATACAGGCCCAATCAGTTATATTCTCGATTTAAATGAAACTGTGCGTTTTGGATTAAAGGACAGGTGTCACGCTCAGAATCAATGATTTGATGACGTGGCTTCATGGGAGAGAAGCAACATATTTTTATATATATAGATATATATAGATATATCAAGTGCACAAGAAAAGAACAGAAGAAAAAATAGAAAATAATAACGAGAACTTATAGAAAATGTTCTTTTCAAGAAATTTTTTCAATTGAAGATGCACATATATAGAATTCCTTTAAGAATTAACTATTTAACGAGATCCGTCGAAATTTTATCATCACATAAAAGAGAAGTTTGTGGAAATAAGAACAATTTATAGAAGAGAACAAGCATTGTTGCTTTCCTAGTGGCTTGCTTTAGGGTCTGATGTATGCCAACTTACATGGTGTGCTGAGAGAAAAGGCTGAAGACAAGAGATTCAACTACAAAGTGTCAAAGCCATTCCGTGGAGATGAGGAATTGTAAAAAATAAATGACGTCTTTTGCTATGATACTCTAGAGTCAACTTTGAAGCGTTTGAAAATGGAGTACTATGTTGGTGCAGCATTACTGTTGTTTGACGGATGGAGTGAGTATTATAAAGTGAAAAGCAATGAAGAAATGGAAATATACTATGGTCCGAAACCAGGCGCTGCATATGACAATGAACATGCCATGATGATTGTTGATTTCAGAGTGATCCGAGGGGTAAAGGTGGCTATTTGCAAGCTGAGTAACGGAGTTACTGCTACTAATGGTTGATATATAGTTGTGAGTCTTCAAACTGTGGTAACAATGGTTGGTATAAAAATGAAAAAAGAAATGTAGCTGGAATAAAAGCCAACCTATCTTTTAAGGGAGTTATATTCTATCAACATTGAAATGAGTCCCCAAACGATGATTGTTTTGATAAGCTGGTTGCTCCTACATATCAGTTTTAATGATGAAACCGAAGTAAAGAAATTTGTGTACGTTACTCAACTTCTTTGAATCGTACTCATGTAAAGCTGTTATGAATTGTTGCTTAATCCTCTGTGTTTTTTTTAGTGCTATTAGACAAAGTGTTCCACATCGGTAGTTGGAAGAGAATATAGGTAATATATAAGTTAAATAGATCACTTCTATTATCACCAATTTGTTTTAGGTTCGAAGTCCATCTAGCTTAACATGGAATCAGAGACCGATTCATGCGGTTCAACCCGATCCACATTAATCTGGCCAAAGTTGGCATCGATCCTTTTGCCTGAATATTCCGAGATTGACGCTCAAAGAGCCATCATCTCGAAGGGGCATATTAAACACAAAGTATTCCACAACGGTAGTTGAAAGAGATTCTAAGTAATATATAAGATAGATAGATCACTCCTATTATCATCAATTAATTTTAGGTTGGAACCACCTCTAACTTAACAAGTGCTGCAAGAATGGCTATGACTAGGCAGGTGCATTTGCTTTCAGGCAACTATGTATGACGCAACTGCAAGGAATGACAGATTCTACATGAAAAAATCGATAGCTCGATTCTGATTCTGATTCTGAGGGAAGTATGTGTTGATTTGTTTTCTTTTCTGCTTCTTGTTTAGTTTGTTGGTGTAATTCGAATGATATGATGATAACTACCAACTTTGATAATTGATCTGGTTTGGAAATATAAGATAAACTACAACTGTGGTTATTCCAGTGACATGTGTTCTGTCTTTTCTGCTGCAATGACGCTCGTAATAGGTTTCATCTATGTACAAAAGCTCCGTAATATTTTTGAAGGTCTCTGATTTATACTATCATGGTTTCTACAACTGCATACCATATGACTGGTGTGAATTACGAGCTATTTAATATAATATTTACGAATTTGGACGCTTATACTTTCTCCAAAACCAATTAGCTCAATGCAGAACATGGTTATAATTTATAAGTGGTTATTTAATTGACTAATGAAAGAATATTTTATTAACAACTTGAAGAATTTCTCTGTGTCCTTCACGTTTTCTCAGTAAGAGTTGTGGATTCTGCAATCCTATGGGAACCATGTACACCTCAATGTCTTACTCCATTGAAACTCCTGAGTCAGAGTTGACAATCTTCTGATTTGCCGCTTCATCATCCTCACGGGTAGCTAGAGGTGGTGAAGAGATTTGATTTCCAAGTCCGGTATTAATCCTTTTATTCTCCGCAGACTCCTCACCAACATTCTTACGCTTCTTTGGTATAAGATCTGAACTTTGATGACTCTGACCCACAAGGATGAAGCATCCGGTATCCTCATCGAAGCTTCTTCTAACTATAGCGATGCGGTCAGAATCCTCAGCCTTGGACAAGTCACTATACCTTATGTAGAAGGTTGCATTTTTGGCATTGATCCCTTCACCCACATCTGTAGCCACTTTCACAATCTCCAAGTTAAAGACACCAACACCCCTAGGTTCTTTTATGGCAAGAGCAAGTTCCAAATAAAGACGAATCCAGTCATCATTGTCTTGCAGCTCTGATTTCACCTAAAATCAAAAGCAAAACATATATGACTACTTTACTGATCATACCAAAGTTTTTGGTCTGTAAATCTTACCAGGCAATATTTTTCAAAAGGATTCTCTGCTGGCCACTCAGGCAAGTCAATATCAAGGATCATCGATTCGTTCTCATCCCTTGATTCCCCTATACAATGATTAAATCAGTAATTGTTAGTGTAAACATGTAGCCGACTTTCTGTTATTCAACAGAGGTGGAAATGAGTACAGAGTGTCCCTTATATAGTGCATTAAACCAGAGATCAACCAAATACTAATAACACAATTAAGTTGGAGATATACGAATAATGCAACCATGTTTTTACCTCGAATTCTTGCAATATCGCAAGTCAGAATAAACTGGCCCCTGCTTTCTTGAGATACTTGAATCTGAAACGTTTGAAGCGAAGAAGATCCACCACCACCAGCTGTGTCGTCAATTGCAACCAAAGTTATGTAATAAGAGGGAGCACCAGAACCCGTTGTGACAATGTACTCCTCTACGCATTTGAGCTGAAACTTTGTACCCTGAAGAAAAAAAAATATTGAATCTAACATAGCACAACATAGAGAAAGAACGGAAAAAAGAAAAAAAAAAGAACCTTGAGCAAATTGTAACGATGAAGGCCCATCTTAGCATACAGGGTGACTAAGCGAGGACAAGGATGATCTTTAGTACATTTGTTTTTTTCGTATCCATACACAGAGCCTTTCAGACCGAATACCTAAATCCCATTAGCAGATGCAGATAATCAGCGAACAAAATCCGGATTCAATTCGGTTCATTTAAAGATAAAAAGTAAAGATATGAAAGAGTTACACCGTGATTCTCCACTAGTTTCCTAGTGGCCTTCATCCGTGCAAATCCTCCGTCCGATTTTAGGATCATCGCTCGTATTTGTCCAGGTGAAGACATGATGATTTTGGTCGATCACACAAAATTTTCCATTGATCCATCCGGGTGACTTGTTTATAGGCTTCGGTGGGGTATTTACAACCCAATATATCTCGTTTACTATTACTTTCTAAAAAAAGAATAAAATTAATGTGATACCTTTTGGTATAAAATTATTAATTTATATCTAATGTAGGTTTCTTCTAATATAGTTTTAGTACTAAATTTTTCATATCTAATGTATTAATTTAAAGTCATAATATAATGGCAATTCCATTAGTCTAAGCAGTTTATGAAATTTTACCATACTGAATATTAAAAAAATAGTATGATTCATATATACTATGAAAGATATTTTAGAATACATTAATTCAAATGTCGAATGTGGTTTGAAAATTTTAAACAAAAGTGAATAGTATAAACTTTAGTATATATAGCATTTACCGAAAACTCAATATTTTTGAAGGGGTTAACCCACGAATCTTGAAAATTTTTCAAAAATATGAAAATCTAGTTTTATTATATAGTTTCATCGATGACTGACATAAGATGATGGTCAAAGAGTTTAGAATCTTTGTAGTCTCTGTTTCTCTAGATAATAAATATTTTATAATGTTAATTCCATTGATCTAGGGGGAAATTTCATAACTACACTTTGTGTAGTACCACAATTCAACAATACCATCAATAGAAGGACATTTTCACAAATACACTTTTCATTAATGTGTAAAAGACAAAATTAACCTTATCTTATCTCTCTCTCCCCGGGTGGAGATCCATCATCTCTTCTCCGTCGCCTCTCTCCGATGAAGTCGTCTCTCTCAAGCAGTCGGTGACATAAGAGTTACAGAGATCCATCATCGTTTCTATTGAGATCCGCCGTCTCTGTCATCCGTCGTCTCCGTCAAGATCCATCGTCTCCGTAATCCGTCGTCTCCGTCGAGATCCATCATCACTCTCTCTCTCAGCTGACGACAAGAGATTACGAGAATCACGATTAAAATCTCAAATATGTTGGCTCCTCACCACGATTGACACTGGTATGTTTCTAATTTGTATACTTTTTGTTTGATTCAAGTAATTTTTTGAATTTGTTCTTTCTGATATAAAAAAAAATCAGAAAAGTTGGTTTAGAGCATGTCGATCTAAGGGAAAGAGTTTCAATAGTAAACATTGAGCTTTCGAAAAATTATAAACCTTTATAAATCTGGGTTCAAGTAATATTAGAATTTTCGTTCCTCTGTTATCCAAAAAAACAAATAAGGTTGATTTGATTTAGACTTGTCGTTTGAATAGTTCTGGTTAGGAGAAAGATTTTTGGATAGTGAACATTGCATTTCAAAGAATTATAACCTCTTATAAATCTTGATTTTATGATATTGTCAATAGTACAACTTAATGTTTAATGATATTACGATGACATTGTTTTCTCTATAGCTTTGAAAGCATATACTGAGATGCATGACTTAGATAACGGGAAGAAGATACACTGCGACATCGTTAAGGCGCCAGACTTTGATAATATTGTGTTGACAGGTCTTGTAGATATGTATGCTAAGTGTGGAGAGATCGAGAGTTGTTGTAGAGTGTTTGACGGTATTGCCCTTAGGAATGTGGTTTTCTGGACTTCGATGATTGCTGGGTATGTGAAAATGGCTTAAAAATGTGAAAATGGCTTAAACAAATGGCGTATAGAACATTATATCTTCTCTCTCTTTACATGACATCTTTTGATGAACAAGTTACTTCATTCTCTCTACATGCTGAAACAAGCTTCGTCTCACAATCAGACCTTACTGTGTGCTCAGCTACAATTATCAAGCATCTCCCGTGTCTGAACGTTCATGTCCTTGGAGTTTCCAAGCCAACTTAAAAGTCTTTTCTACAAAAGTAAGTAGAACACATTGGTCTTCAACATTTAGCATATTTGTTTAACTGATTTGATGTTTGCAGAAGAATAAAAGATATGTTTATGCTCATCATACTACCTTTGGAGATCTTCTAGGCTCATCTCACATCGTAGATGACATGGAAAACCCGAGTAGGTTCTCTGAAGAAATCTTGAGATGCATATCTTCAATGTATATCACACTCTACGGCAGAGCAAGAACCAGTTCTTGTATTCAGGTTTCACCTTCATCCAAAACCAGATTTGATAGCTGGAACCCATGCCTTGGGGATATCAAAGAAGCAAACGCTCCACGTGGTGTTGTAATAGAGTCTCTGAAACTTCACCTGGATGATAGTTGTTTCAATAATTTATAAGTCTTTATAATTTATATAGCTAATTTATAAATCTTTATAAAATAAGTTATAAACTCTTAGAAATTGGTTTATGAATCCGGATAAATGACTTATAAGGTTTTATAAATCATTTAATTGTTTCTTTTAAATTTAAATTACCCAAGAGATCATATGTGCAGTTTCAAGCTATTGTTTACTTGAAATCAAACTCGTTTATAGTTAGTTACACAATACATATACATCAAAAAAGAGAGGGAGGGAGATTGGCAGAAGCATTATAATTGTTTATAAATAATTTATAATTGTTTATTATCATTAGTGGATAGATAAAATCATAAGCTTTAAGATGTTCTTATAACTAACTGATTAATATTTATAATTAATGTATAACCTCTTATAGAAATATTTATAAATTCTTAGAATTTTCACGTAAAATATTTATACAAAAATTTATAAATGATTTTTTAAGTTAGAAAATGTTTTATAAAACCTTATAAACTCTTTTTTTTCTTACTAAAAACCTATTGGAGTAAAAGTTATAACGATTCTAATTTTATAAACCCTTATGAATCAATTTATAAGGTTTTTATACATTAACTTAGAAACCTTAATAAATTAGTTGTATAGGTTTATAAATCAACTAAAAGATTCTATAACCATTTTGAAATCCTTATAAAACAATTTATAATGGTTTGTATAATAATTTATAAAGGTTTATAAGGGTATGTAAATAATTTAGAAGGGTTTATAAAAATAATTTGTAAAGTTTAAACACCATTATAAAGGATTATAAAACAATTTATAAGGGTATGTAAAATATCTGAAGCGGTGGAGACTTACTTGTTATCCGCATGTGCCTCAGAATCTGCCACATATCATCATCTCCTTACAAAGCCTGCACGTGTTCTTTAGTTTTATGAATTTAATCTTGTGTATCAAAGTTTTATGAACTTGACATAACTAATTGTAATCTATACATTTCCATTTGTACCATTAAAAATGAAATCAATAATCTCTATACAATATTTTTTATGTCCTTATGAAAATGTAAAAGGGGTTCTAAATACCTAAAGGGCACTGTTATAGACAATATTGTTTCGCACAATTAAAGAGAGTGGGTACATATATTTTTGCAATATAAAAACACAAAACTAGTGACTGTGTCAAAGTAAATAACAAAACCTTATAAATAAAGCATGACCAAAGAATTAACCTCAAAAATTGTTACACAAAAATGAAGAAGTCCTCCGCTTTCTTTATGTTTGCTCATAAAGAAGGCCACTTGGAGATTATTCCTAATAAAAACTGGAAGAACCTCTTATATAACAAAGAACCTCTTTTGTGTATTATTTATAAACTCTTATTAAATGTATCCATTAATAAGAGTTTATAAATATTTATAAATTGCAGCATACACAAGATAACGATTGATGTAGCTTCATCGGCCAAAAAATGATTTCCTGTAACAATGCCCTTTCTAGTTGATCTCAATGTAAAAGTGAACATATGTTTCATCGCTTTGCTTCTTTCTAGCATATTTGGTGAAAGAGCCATGTCACCACCCTTTTGTTGTGCTTCCAAATCAAGGAGGATCTGATCAAAGGCATGCTATATAAACACAGAGAAATACTTAATTTCAATTGGAAGAATCTGCAAAATAACAAGCTTTAAGCACAAGTTCACAAGAACATCTCCTCAGCTATGTTGGTTTCGCATTTTGCAGAACCAGAAAAAAATGATTTGCTTGTTCTTGGAAGAAACTTTGGAATGACCCAGAATTTTTTGTGATGTCATTGAGAGCATTACGAGCACCTCCAAGTTTCTTCTTCTGACCAATCACATATCACTTTTAACAGAAGCATCAGTAACATCAGTCTTTGAAAATAACAAACAAGCAAATTCTTGTTTCAGAGAATCTATCAACTGTTTAAGCATATGATTACACATAGGTGAGGACATCTATCAACTGTTTCAAAGAATCCATTCTCTTGAAGTTTGATCAGATATGTGATTACTTTAATGAATCTTGTTTGACACAATCAATTGTCATATTTGTATTCTTTTCTGAAACATAAAAAGCATAATGGTGATAGTCAATCTTTATATACACAGCTATATTGGGGGATAAAATTATATGTGATAATGACCCTCCATATACACAATTGTTTTATAATTAAGGTCTTATAGATGTAAAATCTAAGGAATTACTACTTCCAACAATAAGCAAATCATGAGTACTACATACTACCTTGTAAAATAACTGAGAACTCTTATATACAAAAATGTTAGCACTATGTTCTTTATCGATAAATTTATAAGGTCTTATAAATTTGAGATTTGAAAACTTCATACGGAAAACTTTGTCTCCCTTCCCAGAAATTGATCGATTTTGAGAAATCAAGCTAAAATTACAAAAGGAGACGAAAATCACCATCTATTACCCTTTCACCTTTGTTATGCGTTCAAGGTGAGAAATCCTCTTGTTTTGTTCGTTTGAGCTCGTCAGACATATGCTTCGTCAAATCTCGTCGGAATCGTTGAATCTTGTCGGCAAAAGTGTCAGAATCGTCGAAACTCGCCGGGAAGTCGCCAGATCTCGCTCGCCGGGAAGTCGCCAGATCTCGCTCGCCGCCGGAGAGCTCGTCGTCGGAATGCTCGGAGAGCTCGTCGAAGAGATCATCGGAGAGCTCGTCGGAGAGATCATGGGAGAGCTCGTCAGGTTCGTATCAGTCTCGTATTCAGTCTCGTTTGATTGGATTTGGAGAGCTGTGGGAGAGAATACACCAAGGGGTATAACAGTCATTTTATTATTTAGTTTTTAGTGGTAAAGTTGGTTAGTGTATTTTTGAAAAGTGGTATCATAAAAGTGGTATTAGTGGCAATTCCCCTTGATCTAGGTAGTATATGAAATTTTACTAAACTAAATATTAAAAAATTAGAATGATTCATATATACCATGAAAGATAGTTTAGAATATATTGATTCAAATGTAAAATGTGGTTTGAAATTTTTAAAACAAAAGTGAAGAGTATAAACTTAAGTATATAGAGCACTAGAGCCGACCCGCCCTACGGACGGGATGTAAATTTGAAAATTATTTAAATTGTTAGAGTAAATATATAATATAAATTTTTAAAAATTATTTTAAAATATCAATATTAGTTATGTATTCCAGTTTAGTGTAGAATCGATATATATATATATATATATATATATATATATATATATATATGTATATATATCAGTGTAGAATCGACCAATTTTCAGCTTATGATGTTGGTTAATCTGATTCTGGTAAAGTACATGTCTAGGATCATCCTTGTTGGGGATTTATGCTCGTTATGGTCGAATAATCATCTAACAGTTGAAGGAATTGATGGATTGTGTCAACTATAATCTCAAAAGTTATTTGAATGAGTTTACTTTTTAATCGCAAGTATCAACATGTTTATTTTGTGTTTATCTTTATTTCTTTTCCTGATACGGGTATTCTAGAAAGTATTTATGATTTGCAGTGTTCAAAATTTGAAATTTATTAAATATAACTTACATTCTAGAAAGTATTTATGATTTGCAGTGTTTCAAAATTTGAAATTTATTAATGGCTAAGAAAATATAATAGGAACGTATAGAATGAAAGTGTGAATACTAAAGGGGAGATGGTGGTGGGGGCTGTGTAAATTGGAGAAGTAGAGAGACCTGAAGTAAATTGAGAAGGAAGAGAGTTGGGCCAGATGCATGATAGATTCCTACTTCACGCTAATCTTTTGTTCTCCTCTTCAATCACTTCACAACACTCGTGGTGGTGATACTCATGCTGGGTTTATATTTTGTAACTTGCCACAGGAAAAAATGAATCTTTGTATAGAAGAAGAAAATAACACAGACTTTTAAGTCTGATAGTTAGCCATGTACATGATTTTAATCTCTTTTGGTCTCTCCTTCATCTGACAAATCTCATTTTAGCTCTGCATCAGACTCATGTTTCCTCATCATCCCTTTACTCTCTTCTTCTTCTTATCTTAGTTGTTGTTCCATCTGATCAAACAGAGATGCCATGTATCATTAAACATGGATGAAAATGACAATTCTTATTTTAGATCATATGAATGAATTCTCTGTAGATTTGATGAGCATTGTCTACACTACTTGAAAGCTGAGACAAAATTTGAAAAATAGGCAAACCCTTCATACAAAAGCATAAGCATAATAAGCACGCTGTTATTTTTACTCTCGAGATCATTTCAAATCAAATGTTCAAAAAATGTATCTGGAACATGTCTTTTAGCCAGGAGATAGATAGATACAGTATAAGCAGAATAAGGACACTGTTGTTTTTACTAAAGCAAAACTGGAAAAAAAAAACAACAGAAGGCTTCGAGAGAGATGATACCTTTCAACCTCTTCCTTTGGCATTTATATCAGTAAATAGCAGTTCATCATCACTATAAAGCAGATACAATAACATTCCAAAACATATATAAAACGCAACTGGCGAGAAAAGACCAAGCAATATAAAAAAAAGGTAGAAATACGTGAAGTGTGAGAGAAATAGAACCTTTAAACATGGGGAAATACCTGAAGAAGAAGCATGGAGTTTCCTTGCACGATCATTGCAGCTTCCCAAAGAAGGTTGAGGCAGACCTTCATTGTTCTCAACTTTATTCTTCAATTGCCTACAACACATGACATGAATATACCTTTTCAATTTCTTTTTGCCTATAACACATTCGTAACGTAGCTCAGAATCTAAACTATATAAGCTCCCCTCCATATATAGATAAAGCTTTCACATTTTACATTAAGTAAGTTAATAAATCAAAAGACTTCAATCTTCTAATTGGAACGAATCTTTGAATCAACTTCATTCAGATAATCAAACCACTAACCAACCAAGTATCTAAACCCAGAAACCATCGAAAGAGGAGTTAGCCATTTTTATGGAAGAATCTTTATGACATCCACAGCTTTGAGAGGATAATGATCAAGTGAAGAGGAGTTACCTTTTTATAGGTGCAGAGACAACAATCGTAACGCTTCGGTTGACTTGAACGGAAGAGACAAAACGTCACCATTGAAGATTCACACAACGATTCTTCATGTGAATTGAATACCTCGAAACTCCATTGTTGGTATCAGAGAATGAAGAAGAACAATGGGATTTGATTGTAAAAATAATTTCAACAGGTTAGTATATATTGAAAAAATATTGTTTGTGTTATTTATATATTTTTTTACATTTGTTTTTTGAGTTATCATTTGATTCAATTTGGCATATGATAAGTAGGTGATAATTGCACTGCAGGTAAAATTCTGGAACTCTTAACACATTTTAAAATTGATGTATCGGTAAAATAATGTATTGAGTCACGGAGTAATAATGATTTCATCACTTTGATCTTGTCTAAGAATTGTTGGTATTATTTGCTTTGTAGAAGTTAAGAGTCTTTAACTCCTTATTTTTTAAATATAACAACTTATTTTAAATATTTAAACTGCTTTTAACTCAAAATGGCATTAAGGTTATAATTGTTTTAGAGCACTTTAATATGTGTACTAGATTTTGACCCGCTCGACCGAGCGGGTGTCAACTTTTATTTTTATCTTTATTTATAGTAAATGTTATACTAATCAATAATTTGCAATATGTGTATTAATATAACATTTTGAAAGACAACGATGCATTTAATTACATCAAATATACTTTTTTGTATTGTACCGTAAACTATATGACCGATATTTATTGGACATCATAAACACAAATCCAAAATTTGTATGATAGATTTATGTACAAAATATCTAGAAAACCAGCTTTCTAAAATATACAGTAGGAAAATAGACAAATATGATTTAGTATGATATTAAAAATTGATACTTTAGTTATAACATTTGTAAAGAAATAAAAAGTTTGTAGGCAATTTATTCCATAGAAATAAAGCATAAAAGTCATATTATTCAAAATAAGGAAGGAATATATTATGAGGGGGAAGGGGTGTTCAGGTACCCATTTAAATTCGGTTCGGGTTTATTCGGGTTTTGGATTTTTGGTACTAAAGATTTCATTCCCATTTAGGAATTTATAAATTTTGGTTTGAGTTTGGTTCGGATCTTTGTGGGTTCGGTTTAGGTTTGGATAACCTGTTATTTTTAAATTTATCTATACTTTAAAAGTTTTAATTTACTTCGGTTCGAGTCGGGTTCGGTTACATTTTTCTAGATACCAAAATTTTGAACTTATGCAAATATTTAACCAATTCCGGTACATATTTGATACTATTTTATCGGTTCGGCTCTCCGGGTTTGAGTTTTTTTGTCCAGTCCATCTGATATATTTTTCTGTTAAATAAAGAGATAAAAACTAATATTATTTGGAAATATATGTGACTCCTACATGAATGATAGGTTGGTTAGGTTAGGTTATAGAATAATATTTATTAGTTAGCACAAATATAGGAAATAGTTTAAACTAAAGGAAAGAGCACGACATTTAAAAAAGAAATTTTAGTTTTGAATATTACTATGTAATATTCTCTGTGATTTTGTGTGTTAAAATATGATATTATATTATTTCTGATTTGAATTGTCGTGTGGAGGGAGTAACTTAACAAAAATTCTGATTTGAATGAATATAAAAAAAGTTTTGTTAGTACATATTAAAACAGTTATCGTTGAGGAAGAAAATAAATTATTACACAAAAAGATGAAATTAAACTATTGGGGTGTGGATTAAAATTTATCATCAATTTCATGTTTATTATTTATTGACTTTAATGTTTACTGTTTTGATATGGAATAATTTTTGGTTTAGATTTGATTTAGGAAACAATTTACTAATTAAGGAAAAGACAATGAATAGTTAAGATTAAGTTTATTTATTACTTCAGTGGCATTGTCTTGTAAATAAGTTAGAAGTCTTAGGGTTATTTTTTAATTGTACTTCTATTTTAATAAAGTAGATTTTACTTTTATAAATTATATACTTGTCTAAATTTGATGTCAAAAAAACTTGTCTAAGTTATAATAAAAATATAAAAATGTAATTATTTATTTTCTCTTAAGATTTTCTTTTATTTTTGACTATACCGATAAGTCACATATATTTTTAAATTTACAATTAGAGTAAGTAGACTGAAGTTATTTTCTCTTTTAGTTATATATTTGTTTCATGTATTAAAAAAAATTAACGAAATAATAAAAAAACAACTACTATTTGAATGACCATTTAAAATGTAAGTGTATTTTATTTTATTTTATTTTTTTTGTTAGAAATCACAAAGTTTTCTTATGATGGTATTTGGGATATAAATTTTTAGAATGACAGTTGAATTATATACACTAACTATAGATTATTTCTTATTTATGTATGTTTATTTATTGAATTAATTAGTTTTTAGAAAAAAGTGTTTTAGCTCTAATAAAAAACCGTTTCACATGATACGGTCTATTTTGATTTTTTGAGCTTTACATGACATTTGCTATTTCTAGTATGCTAACATTGGGATAATAACAGTAACCAAGTCAACATTGGCCGCACCTGTTCTTCTAGAAATTATGTTCCTAAAGAGTAAAATTTGCCTCAATAAGATTTTTGAAATATCATCTTATATGATGCAACGGTTGGAATTGTCAGCTGTTCGCAAGCAGGAAATAATAAGAATATCAACATAGTGATGCTTGCAAGAAGAAAAGAATGGGTATATTATGACGCCAATCCTAAGTTTCTAACTATAGTCACTTAGCGCATCTCTAAGAAAAATCTCTCAACATGACAATTGTCATGAAAGGTCTAGAGACGTCTCTTCCTCCCGAATCGTCTCTTCCATTATTTCTTTTTCTCTTATTCTTTTCTGTTCTTTTTAATTACTTTTATGTTGATCGTCTCTTCCATTTTTTTTTCTTTTTCTCTTATTATTTTCTGTTCTTTTAGTTACTTTTATGTTGAGAGATCATGGAAGATAAAAGATGAGATTAGAATTTCTAGCTAAACTGATCTTTAAGGTGCAAAATCAAAGCCTAAAACGTTTTAGTTACTTCTAATCTGATTAATCCTGAGTTTTAATAAGTTTTTTTTTATTCTCACCATTTTAACCAGTATCTAGTATATGGGTATGACCTTTCACTTTTTTTTACTAATAGGCTCACTATTTACAACGTTTTGCATAGTGGCTCTGCAGTTTTCCCTCACGTAAGAACAAACTTCAGTTACAAATAGCAACATACAATATGCAAAAGTCCAGATTGTTTTAAATCATTACAACACATGCTTCAGGATAACAACGAAAAGCTTCAAGCTAGCAAATTTTGGCTCATCTGAAAATCCTTGATCTTCTGCAACTCTTAAGCTGAAACTCTTTCAAGTGTAGTAACATTACAGGATCATACTTCTTCGTGAGTTTCCATAAAGATTGGTGTGGTTATTCGCCTAGTTGGTGCAAGTCCCAAATGCTGGGTAAGCCAGGAGGATAAGGAAATTGCTGACCGCGCCGTTTAGTATGTTTCACTGACGGTGATAAAAATAGAGGTGAGGAATAGAAGCTCAATCAAAGCCACAATTTTAACATGTTTCACATTCATAAGTGATGATGAAGTAAAGCTCTTGTTCTGATATGAGCAAACCTTAATCACTAAAATGGCATTTAGTTGACTGTTTCAGAGCAAAATTATTTTCCATTCGTATAAGAGAACATAGTAAACATTCTAATTGCTAATCTATTAGCAGCTCACAATACCACAAACATAAACCGTTGCACCCTATCAAACAGTGGTTGAAATCACAATAACCAAAAAAAAATCAATGCTTCAAAAAATTTTCTTTTGCTAAATGCTTCAATGTTCTTATACTAAAAGCTTAGAAAACAGAGTAAGTGAGTAACTGTCCCACAAAGAGACATTAAATCCCAGACGTCTTTTCATGTTCTTCAGAAAGTTTAGACTAACCTGTGATCCAATTCTTTCTTCTAGTGGTGTGAACAAAAATTAGGCCATGAAACGACTCTTTCCTCCAGGACTATCACTCACCGCGTACTCTTCACTGAGATGATTTCACCTATAACATCTTTTGAAGATGGAAAACAAAAATAAGCAATTTAGTTGGATCAGCGGATAACAATACAAAAAATAAAGCCAGAACAAAAAAAATCATACATCCCATAATCAACAATCAGGAAGAAGACCCAAGAACAAACACATCATATTTCTGGATAATCTAATTAGGGACAGAACTCAAACTCAACCTCTGAATCTAATATCAGAGAAAGAAAGAAGAAGGGATTGTGAGTTGGATGTGAGGATTATTTACATATTTATACAGAGCTAAGACCGCCTCACCCTCTATACCGTTGCATTGAAGGTCTCATAGTGGGTGTTTGAATTGATGGCCATGAACAACAGACACAATAACGCTCTCCGTTTAGATTGATAGTGAAGGTGGAGAGTCTCTCGGTGCCGATGGAAGAGAAGAGTAAACAGAGGGAAGAAATTTAGGGTTTGACCGATTTCAGAAACGGGCCAAACGGCCCACGAAAACATTAACTCTAGAAACAGGCCCACGAACGACGACCTTTTAATGAAACGAAGCGAATCGATACACGGGACGCGTGGCGGCATGATATCACAGGAGTTTCCAGGCTGTCTGCCTACGTGGACACCCTAGGAGGGATTTAAACCCTATTTTATATAAATAGATATATATATATATATATATAGATAGATAGATAGATAG
Source organism: Raphanus sativus (assembly GCF_000801105.2). NCBI lineage: Eukaryota > Viridiplantae > Streptophyta > Magnoliopsida > Brassicales > Brassicaceae > Raphanus > Raphanus sativus. The sequence continues at coordinate 16,545,133 of NC_079515.1, forward strand.
ATAGATAGATAGATGTAAAAATGCTTTTCTTTTATTGTGTTTTGTTTAGTTTATTTTGTAAATTAAACAGTAAAGTATTAAAATTTTAAGTATATTTGTTGTTTTTATTAAATTATATTATAAATATTTTGTTTAAAGTTGAGTTCAAAATTTTTATTGAGATTTTTAAAACAAATACATTATTTAGACAAACCAAAAAATAAGGAAACCAAGTTTAAAAAATTCAAAAATAAGAAGAATGTAGAAAAAATTAGAACAGATCTAATTAATTTTATTAAATTGGGAACTTTTTTATTAAAAAAAGTGGGACATCATAATTGAATTTTTTCAATAATCTAAGGCCATATGTGTATATTTAATAAATCTACTTTATTAAACCATGAGTGAATTTTATTTAATATAAAATTTCTTATTAACTTAAATTATTTTATTTTTAAAATATAATTATTAATATATATGAACACATTAACTGTTTTTATGTTTATAAATACGTCAAAAATAGTTGATATAATTAAAAATTACTGACCACGAATATGTTATATAACATATTATTTTGATTAATTTAATACTTAACCACAATATGAACAACCCCTGTTCTAAAACGCGCTCGAGTTGCTGTATACGCGGCCGAGAAAACGCCAATCGGACCTTCACCGTGGCGAACTGATGCTGATCGGTGGTGTTAGGCGGTGCAGCGAGTTTTGTCCGCGTTGACTTATAATAACCGTAAAATTGTAAGGCGGCGCGTTATTAGCACTACAGTGACTCTCTACAAATCTCTATTTCTTCTTCCTCAGTGACCTGACTCTACTTTACAAACGCCTCTATCACTTAATCTCTGCAATATATTGGTACTTCAAGACCATTTCTTCGATGGATAAGCTGGAGCATGTGCTTGTGCTGAAGAACGACCGATGGTTCTTCACTTCATGGCTAAGCTAAATGAATCTGTGATGAATCTGAAAGTCATAGATCTCTGAGATTTTTTTTCTCCACCATCGCTAACGCCATTCTCGAGGAGAGAAGGTTCGGATGTTGCGTATTAACACCAAAGACAGACGAGTGAAAGGTGTTGGGCTTTTTGAATGGACTTTGCTTAATTATCAGCAGCCCAAATTATAAATAAGATGAATGTGATAACAAGCAAACAAGTAAAATTATATCAAGGTAGTAATATTATTACGGCGAGGCTAAATATGTTTAAATTTTAATGTTTTATGGATAAAAAATATTTAAAACACATTTAAAACCTAGAATATATATACAATAACCTATATAAATGCTTTTGAAAAAATCCCCGCGTAATCCCCGAATAATTGATTCGGCGCTAGGCCCTATCTATCCGCACGCGTAGCGCCTAGCGCAATCTTGAACAGGGTGAACAACCAACAAATTATGAACAACTAAAAATATCGATTTATCATAAATGTTATATATTACGAATTGAAAACCAACATATAGAGTTTTTAATGACTTTTATCATCTAATTTTATCTCATTTTAATCATTTAGATAGCATATTAGATGTATATATGCATAATTGCATATAAAGATTAAAGTACACATTTGAGAAATTTGGAGCAAAATTGTGAGGTTATTTCTATGAATTTAGAAGTATCGGGAAAAATATGAAAACAACAAATAATTCAGGTACCAAGGTTACAAAAATTCGAATATTTTTTGGGTCTAAATAACACAATTGAAAGATTTGGAATTGATTTGGAAGAATGTTGCTGCAATTTACAAAGTGTTTGGTCGATTGAAAATAATTAGAAATATGAGAGATTTAAAGTGCAAATAAGGAGAAGCCAGCCATTAGAATGGATGGAAGTTTATCTTCACTGGATATGGAGCTGGACAACGCCGGCGGCCATGACGACGAAGCTACGAAGTCACAGAGACACGAAATAGAGACGTTGTGGACTTTTTTTGTTTTGAGAAAAGGGACGCTGTGGACTTCAGAAGCGTTAAGCAGTAAGTGGCAGATTTTTATCTGAGTTCCATAAATTTTTTTTTTAAAGTTTGAGTTCCATAAAAATCACAAACTTTTTCTTCACAAAATGTGTGGACACGATCATGGGGAAGAAGATAAAATATTTTCAGAATTGTTGGAAAGTTCTATTTACATCCAAAAAGAAGAAGAGGATGTAGTTTTCTTTTGAGGTAAACTGGAAGAAAATCTAAACGATTAGGTTTGAAAAGGGATGCAGATATAATAAAGAGAGGAGAAGATGAAAGATTTAAAAAAAAAGATAGAAGATGAATAACACAGAAATGTTGAGACTTAAAACGATTAGGTTTGGAAATAATGGGTTAAGAAATATGTAAAACTATGTTTTGATCAATGACATAGAATTGTAAATTTTATTTGTATTCCTGTTTTAATAGATTAGATATATTAGACATCTGTATCAGTTAGAAGAGTAGCCGTCGGTCTTCTTTCTCTTGCTCCGGTGGTTGGTGGTTCTCACCACCACTGGGAGCGGGTAAGACTCTGGAGAAAGAGACTCTCAAAGCTCTTTAGCGCCGGCTTTCTGTCTCCGGAAAGGAATGGTTCTTCTAACATCTCTATCGTCGGTTTTGTGTCTCTAGGAAAGATGGTTTTTCTAGCATCTCGATCACCGAAACTTATGTTCTTGTGTGGTGAATTAATATTAGTTTGAAGTCGTGGGAATACTGCTTTTGTTTGGTTCTTGTTGTTTCAGTCACTTCGTCGCATCCTAAGTTAGCTTTTTGGGTTCGTTTTTTGTGATTTATGTTCGCTGTAAAGGTATCTACTAGACCTTATCTTGGACCTTTGTGGTTTTGGGAGATGGTTTCTAGACGAAGCAGTTAACTTGACCTTCAGTTTTTCTCTTGCGAGGAGGTGGGCAGTCTTTGTTCTATAGGTCACTTGGCTGCCTTGCGAGTGTCCGCGTGTAAGAACTGGTGGTCTTCTTTGACGTTTTACCAAGTAGCGTTTCAAGGTCTTTTGTCCTTGTATCTTAGTTTTAGTGGTGGTTTCTAGTCATGCAAGTTTCATATAGATAGCATCTGCTGGAGTTGGTGTAGATTTGACTTCTCGATTGTTTCTGATGTTGATGGTTCTAATATGGCTTGGTGATATTTCCTTCAGGGTTGGGACTGCTCAAGACATTTGTTCTTTAGGTCAGCTCCATTGATATTGAATTCTTCTCGAAATATGGAAGTAATAGATTTGTGGACATATATGAGTTTTAGGCTCAGTTTATGTCTTTATTTTATTTTGTTTGGTTTATGTTCTTTGTCTTTGGTTTCTTATCGATACTATCTATCTCAACTTTCTTCGAGTTAAAAAAAAAATATTAGACATCTGTATATTTACTCATTTCCAAAAACATTGGTATACACTACTTAATTTGAATTATTATACTTCTGAAACTTTCCAAAAGCATTGAAAATCAAAATACACAAATTCACATTAAAAACGTTCATTGCAAGTAATTTATTATGTTTCTCGAGCACGTACATTATACATATACTACTTAAATTTGTAATAATAACTGTAGAGTTTAGGGAAATTTTAACCTTGAAATGATATTAAGTAAATTAAGATTAATTTATATAAGATATTTCTTTTAGATAGATTATTCACAAACATAATAAACCAAACTGAATCGTAAACCAATCCAAACCAAAGTTTAATTTAGGATTCAGTTCATCTAATCTCAGTCATCTCTAATCAATACATTCAACCATTGATATAACCTTCAAGCTTATGCATAATTGACCATGGAAAATGCAGTTATAATCTTAGGACTGAGAAGAAATGGTTTTTGCTTAAGATATAAATTTGATGTGTTTATGTTACTATTGCTTTTCACGTCTTTGTATTCTAATATATAAAATTACAGAAAATAGTATCTCTTATAGCATTCTCTGATCTATGAAGCTGGTTGTTTTATTAGCTTTGTAATGAAGATTATGCAGGTACAAAATGTTTACTTTGATAATGGAGATGTGATGTCAATAGACGGAAGAAGAGAAGAAGAAACGGCAAACGCAGTTTCCGGTTATTTGTGCGGTAAGCAGAAAAAGCAAAGAGGATGGCGGCTCCTAGGGCTTTGGCGATAAAAAGGCGACTTTTGTCTCCAAGGTTTCCGCCGTTTTCTGCGTCAGATCATAGATCCCCAGGCTACATCGAGGCACAAAGGAGACTACAACACTCTTTGTTCTTTCCCCTGCAACGGATCTCTCTGGCTTCCTCTCCTCTAGCTCTTGCTACGCTTACTTTATTTGCAAGTCTTATCTCTGCCCTAGGCTTGTGTTTGGTTTCTTCTTATTTTCGACTCTCTCTAGCTATTGCTACGTTTCTACTTTGAATCTGAGGTTGTATTAGGCTTGTGTACCTCTCCTCTGCATGACAGTATGAGTAACTCCAAGGATCTGACATACCATGGAGGGAGCTCTTCACAAACGAAACAAAAGATTGATCTGGAGAAGGTTATTATCAAGATCCCGGAATGCGATATGACAGTCATGGCAGAGCGCTTCAAACTGACTCTCATCGGAAGGGTCCTTCACCTCGGTAGCAGAAGCATCAAAGCTCTGATCACTCAGTTACCCAAACCTCGCATATGGAACGTTGAAGGAAGGGTTCGTGGAAGAAACTTGGGTAATGGATGCTTTCAATTTGACTTTGGCAATGAAAAAGACCTTCATGCAGTTCTAAACAGGAGGCCTTGCCATTTTAATCAATGGAGCTTCCCTCTTGAACGATGGGAACCGTTTACTCGGAATGATTTCCCAAACACAATACCTTTTTGGGTGCAAGTCACAGGAGTACCAGTACACTTCTGGAATGATGGGACTTTCACTGAGATTGCTAAAGCACTGGGAACAAAGCTCGCTATTGATGCAAAGAGTGCAAGGATCCACGTCTCTGTCAATATTGACATGCCTCTCCAGTTCGAAGGAACGGTTGGATTCCCGAATGGAGATACTGGGAAAGTTACTTTCCTCTATGTGGGACTCCATAGATATTGTTTCACATGCAAGATGATTTCTCATGATGAGAACAATTGTTCGGAGTTATCGGAGGAGCAAAGATTGCAGAAACGTCTAGAAAGATTGGCTCAAAATACCCCTGGCTCCCAACGACAGTTCCCTCTCATGGAGAACCAAAACCGCAGCTCAACTGGAAAGAGACAAAGATCTCCTACTCTTGAGCTCTCTCGGAAATCCCCGCCATGTAAGCTTCAAACCACTGCCTCTCATGGAAGAAATGAAAACTATGGAACGGGGGAGGTCTCTCGAGAGAAAGAGTTAGGCAACTTTGACTACTCAAGACCGAGGAACCAGAAGTATGGGAATTCCCAATATTACCAAGACAAATCCCCACAGAGAAACAGAACGGCATCGTATAGAAGATCCCTGCCTCGTCAGGCAGTTTGGGGACGACTAGATAGGGCACCACTCCCATCTCATTCTTCGGGACATGCTTCCCATGGACTACGCTCACAGGCAGTACGCCAGGACTACAAAACAAAGAGTAACTACAGTGAGAGGGACAGAGGACGCGACACTCGTTATCGAGATCATGCTAAGCCTGCTGATTATGATCGTTTCAGAGGGCCAAGGGAGTCAAGGTATCATGAATGGCGTCCAAGGGAGCAACAAAGGGACAAGAATGGTCCAAAGGAAGCTGTTGATGATCGGATCAATGAGTCTAGAGAGTCTCTGCGAGCATCACACATACCAGTTAGGGTGGAACAAGAGAGGTCTGACTCCCAGAGGACAGTTTCAGAACAAATAGGTCATGCACAGACAAATGGAGAACATGGAAGTGGACCACAGAAATGAATCGGAGGAGGAACGGCGCAGGAGATTGAAAGGAAAAGCTATCATGACTTCAAATGCAGATACTTTAATGCAACAGGCAAATGATACAACAAGCACAGCGCTTCTCATTGGGAGAAATACCATCATAATCAAGGAGCCATCTGCTCGGGTCCCTTCCAAGCATAACCTTCTTAAGTCTCAAGAGAAGAGCAGTGGCTGTATAAAGCCGAGACAGGAAGAAGAGATTACAGGTAAAGAAAAAACTTTGCCATCACATGGTATTCTTGAAGTAGGAGATGAGGATTTGTTGAATGAAGAGCAAGCCAAGTTGATCACATTAACTGAAGAAGAGGAAGCGGAAGTTGACAAACTGACTTCCAAATTTGATGGAGTAATAATGGATGATAACATGATGGAAAACGATGATCTGCTGGTAGATGATCCAGGTTATGAAGCAGAGCAAATTGAAGCCATTTCTCAACTCTCTCCTATGATAATACAAGATGATAACATGGGCGATGAGAGTGACAATGACCAGCAACTAGCCAAAGAAGTGGCACAAGAGGCGGCTCAAGAAGGTAAGGAGTTGGATAGGAGTGGAGATGACACACAGCAGACTCATGGGGATCATCAAAAGGTGAGTCAACAGCCGGCTAGGGTCTGCTAAAGAAGAAACCCACCTCAACTACCGAGGTTAAGGGTACTCAAGCGTCCAGGAAGTTACAGGCGCAAAGGGGTCGCTCCCCCAAGAAGAACAGAGGACCGGGTATGGCCCCAAAGTTCACTTCACAAAAATTCCCTCGACATGAGGTGTTTCCTTCTACTGGTAGTAAGAAATCTTTGTCTCTTTCAGGTTTGGTGGTGTCCTAGAAACCACCCAGTAAAAAGATATGAACATCATCTCCTGGAACTGTCAAGAGGCGGGCGCTTACTTGACGAAGCAACACTTGCGAGAGTTGCACCGTTATTTTGCACCTTCTTTTCTTTTTTTTATCAGAAACAAAAAAAAATCCTTTTCTTTTATGCAAGACTTTCAGTTTACTTTTGGTTATAATAAATTGTTCACCGTGGAATCCGAGGGTCGAAGCGGTGGACTAGCTCTTTTTTATATGGATTCGCTTGACGTCAAGATTCTATACTCTGATAAGCGGATGATTGACATCGAGGCTACAATCGAAGGGCATAAGACCTTCTTGACTTTTGTTTATGGTGATCCGGTCATTGAGTGCCGCGAGTATGTATGGGAATGTTTAACTCGGAAAAGCCTAGTTCGAACGGGAGTGTGGTTTATGATAGGTGATTTCAATGAAATCACAAGTAACAAGGAAAAGAAAGGAGGACGCAAGAGACAAGAGTCCTCATTTATTCCGTTCAGATCAATGATAGATAACTGCGGCATGATTGAGTTCCCCTGCAGAGGGAATCCGATGTCTTGGGTAGGCTTCCGCAGTAATGGTAAGGTTCAATGCCGTTTAGACCGTGCCTTAGGTAATGAAGAGTGGCATCATCTCTTTTCCCACACGAATGTGGAGTATCTTAAGCTTTGGGGCTCTGATCATTGGCCAGTACCGGATATAATTCAATCTCGAGAAATAAGGAACCAACGCAGCTTCAAGTTTGATATAATATGGCTCGGAAAAGATGGCTTAGAAGACGCCATTAAAGCTGGCTGGGGGATCACGGCAAGGAGAGAAGCCAGCGAACTTTACTTCAAAATAAGCAATGTTAGACGCGCCATATCGAGATGGAAGAAGAAGAATCCGACCAACTCGGCGAAGAAAATTGAAGATATAAAAGCTCTTCTCGAGACTGCGCAGACTGCAGATGAAGCTACCAGTGAGGAAATCCTTAATCTAAAATGGAACCTCTGCTCAGCTTATAGAGAAGAAGAACTCTATTGGAAACAGAAAAGCAGAGTTTTATGGCTTCAAGAAGGCGACCGTAATACGAAATTCTTCCATGCTGCCACCAAACAGAGACGCGGGAGGAATAGGATCATTAAATTAAAAAAGGCTACCGGAGGTTGGGTGGAAAACGAAGGAGTGGAGCGGGTAGCGACTACGTACTTTCAGAACCTATTCACTACATCTTCCCCAGGCGATCCAACAGAAGTACTCCGGTTTATTACCGCCCAGGTTACACCTGAGATCAACACATCACTTATACGGCCGGTATTGGATGCAGAGATAAGGAAAGCAATCGATGAGATCAATCCAGAAAAAGCCCCGGGTCCGGACGGTATGACGGGTACTTTCTATCAAGCTTTTGGTGACATTATAGCAGAAGACGTGATCCATACGGTCAGGAAATTCTTTGATTCCGGTACCTTTGATCAGCGCTTGAACCAAACCAACATATGTTTGATACCTAAAACCGACCGGCCAGAAGAAATGACTGAATTTCGTCCTATCAGCTTGTGCAATGTAAGCTATAAGATCATCTCAAAGATCATGTGTCAACGACTAAAGAGACACCTCCCGAATTTAATTTCGGAGACCCAATCAGCCTTTGTCGCTCGACGTCTGATTTCAGATAACATACTAGTAGCCCAGGAGATTTTTCATGCCTCGAGAACAAACCCGATATGCAAGTCCAAGTTTGTAGCCATCAAGACGGATATGAGTAAGGCTTATGACCGAGTGGAATGGAATTTTCTGGAAGCTCTGATGTTAAAAATGAGGTTCGCACCTCAGTGGGTCGCATGGATCAAATGGTGTATTTCTTCGGTTTCATATCAGGTGCTCATCAACGGGGAACCTAAAGGAGATATATTACCATCAAGAGGATTACGGCAGGGCGACCCTTTATCGCCGTTCCTGTTAATAATCTTAACGGAGGCTCTCATATCTCAAACTAAAGGCGCGGAGGCCGAGGGACGATTAACAGGTTTAAAAATTGCCCAAGCTAGCCCAGCAGTCTCGCATCTTCTGTTTGCAGACGACAGCTTATTTTTCTGCAAAGCGGATGTCCAGCAGTATGCTGAGTTGATGAATATCATTAATAATTATGGTATTGCTTCAGGCCAACAGCTTAATATCTCCAAGTCATCTATCCTATTTGGTAGTAAGGTTACTGCAGAGGTAAAACAGGAGATCAAAAGAACAGTGGGGATCAATAAATAAGGCGGAATGGGTACTTATTTAGGGCTCCCAAAGAAGATATGCGGATCCAAAAGACAGGTCTTTGCTTTTATCATAGATCGGCTAAATAAACGAATCAACTCGTGGACGGCAAAGTTTCTGTCGAAAGGGGGCAAGGAGATCCTTATCAAGTCAGTGGCGCAAGCCCTACCAACATATATTATGTCTTGTTTCCTACTACCACAAGACATCTTGAACAAACTTAAAAGCGCGATTGCGAAGTTTTGGTGGAGTACTAAACAAAATAATAGGGGTCTCCACTTGATGTCGTGGGATAAAGTCTGCAAACCGGCGGAGCAAGGTGGCCTGGGATTTAGAGATCTCAAAAAGTTTAATCTCGCATTACTTGTGAAGCAACTCTGGCGCTTAATTCATCATCCATATTCTTTATTGGCTAGGTTACTAAAGGGCAGATATTATAGATTTACGAATCCTATGGAGATAGCAACATCGAACTCACCCTCGTATGGATGGAAAAGCATGTTAGCAGCTAGAGAACTTCTTAAGTCTGGCCTGCGTCGCACAATAGGATCAGGTTTTAATACAAGAGTTTGGTTCGATTGCTGGCTTCCGACTCAGGCACCTCGGCTTACTAAGGACAATGGGGCGTGGAGAGACCCTGCGCTTTATGTTAACCATCTCATCGATCATAGCACCAGGGAATGGAAGTTGGATATTATCCAGAACATATGTGACCCGGAGGATGCGAAGCTCATCCAGAGCATAAAGCCTAGCCGTCTTTTTAAAAACGATGGCTTCTGTTGGGTCCATACTCAATCTGGCTTGTACACAGTCAAGTCTGGATATGATACAGCGACAAAACTACAGCTGGAAAGAGAGGAGCAGCAAGTGCTAGAGCCTAATATCAATCCCTTACTATATAAGGTGTGGAATATAAAAGCACCTAGAAAGATTCAACACTTTCTATGGCAGTGCCTTACAGGATGTGTGGTGGTTTGCAGCAGACTAACTGATAGACACTGCGGCACTGTTCGTTCGTGTTCAAGATGTGGAGCTGAAGATGAGTCAATAAATCATCTCCTCTTCGAGTGTCCGCCAGCAGTCCAGACATGGGCCTTATCGGATATCCCTATTATTCCGGGTCAATTCCCGAGCTCATCTCTATATGGGAATTTTGATTTTCTCTTGTTCAGAGCCCCGACAAGAGGTATTTCTCAGCAGAGATCGGAAAAGTTCCCTTGGATCATTTGGTATGTATGAAAGCAAGAAACGACAAGCTGTTGAATGGAATAGAGGTATCACCTATGGACTCTTTACAGAAGGCAACTCAGGAAGGTGAGGAATGGAAGGTGGCACAACAATTATTAAAACCAGGGAAAGTGAAAGAACGTTCACAAAACGTTAACCAAGAGGAGAGAAGTAGGCTGCCTCTACCGAGATGTCAAGTGGATGCATCTTGGGCAGCCAATCAATCTACTTTTGGAGGTGGCTTTGTTATGGAGCTACAAGGAGGGATCAAGTCGTCGGGTTCCTTTGGGGAAACAAGTCCTCACCCCCTTGCATGCGGAGTTGAACTCGCTATTATGGGCTATGCGAGCGTCTCTCCAACTGAGGCAGGGTACTATGCATTTCGAATCAGATTGCCTGCAAATGGTAAAACTGATTGAAGAAGAAGAATTTTGGCCAGCTTTGGCTTCTGAATAGGAAGATTTCTTTCATACTCGTTCATTGTTTACTACTTTTAGTTTATCTTTTATTCCGCGTGAGCTTAATGCTAGAGCCGATTCCCTTGCGAAAGGAGCTCGAGCAAAAGCCTCTGATTTTCCCATGTAAACGATTTGGTTTACTCGGGGTTAGCTTTACAGACTAACCTTACCGGACCAGCTTAATGAAACATGGTGTTTGCCGTAAAAAAAAAGACGGAAGAAGAGAAGAGTACAAAATGTTTTCTTTGACTAAGCAAGGTGTATCGAATGTTTGTGATGTCAAACAAAGAAGAAATGTATTTTATTATGTGTCTATATATGTAATGTAATGGTGTTTTTGTAATTTTTCTAGTATGGTAAGAGTTATTTAATTTGGACCGTGAGAGGAGCTGAGATGTTGACACCTCGACATATTAAGCAATATTACAACTTTAAAATGATTTTCTTTCAATATATAAAGGATTTTGAAACTCAAAGTTGGTTTTTAGTGGCTATGGTTAAAAAATTAAAGCAAAAGAAGAAAACACAAAGAACATATCTTAATTAGGAGAAGCAAGGGAATGGCTCTTAAAGCATGTTTATCCCTAATACCCACTTGGGTATCTTTCTATTTTTTCTTTTTTACTTTTTTTTTAATTTAAAAAAAAAATAAAATGTACCAATCGCGGGCCGCCACGTGTCGTGGGACCCGTGAACAAACTCAAAAAACGTATCCTCACCAAACGACGTCTTCTCCTTTTTTCTTCTTGGTTTCCACCCTCTGTGGTCCCCCCCCCCCTTCCATCAAGAAATCCCCCACCATCCTGCGATAATTACGGTCTTAATCCACATATCTATACAAGAATAGGTAGATGAGAGATAGAGATCATATTAAAAGATCTGGTCACGACCGGGCCTTTAATAATTAAGAACCTCTCCAAGTGGGTTTTCATCTTACTCATTTTGGCCAAAATAAATTTGAGTTTTGAGTTGACTTTTTTTTCATGTCAGCGAATTTTGGATTGCCTTGATGGTTGATCATACGAACTAGTTCACTATGATATATCACGAGTCCTAAGCCAGACTATATAATCAATTAATAAACCAAACTAGTCACTTTTGTTATTCTAGTGTTATATAACACTTAAACAATAAGCCATTTGCCACTTAATTAAGCAATTGGATAATAAGCATTCTGAGCCACACCACACATGCCCTCAGGCCAGTCCACGTCTCTACGAATCCTAATGTAACCATTCTCTCCCCAAGTCTCACCCCAAGAATTCTTAGCTAGCCAATACTTGATCCCTTCAGGGCTAGTCCCGTAGCCAACGAACGTCACCGCATGATTCACTCTGGTCCCACAGTACGGCTCATCGTACACTCCCCCTGAGTAATGCATGAAACCGGGTCCATCTGCGTCAATGGAAACCGAGACAGGCTGTCTCGACACAGCCTCGAGCAACGCACGCTCGTTGTTGCTTGGAACAGTCTGGAAACCTCTGATTGATGCGGCGGGTCTCGCATTAAACCGGCACATCTCGTATGTCCATAGGAAAGGGTACGCTTGCTCTGAGAAAGGGTAAGCTTCTTCTGAGGCAATGCCTTGGTTTTGGACTATGTAGTCGAAAGCTTCTGTCATTATCCCACCTCCACAACCATTATTATACCCTCTGTCGCAATCTATAAGCTGTTGTTCAGATAATGGTATAAGTTTGCCTCCGGCAATCTTTGTCACACCTTCCACAGCGGCAACAGCTGAGAACGCCCAACAACCTCCTGCTCAAATATAAACCCATATATATTGATTAGTTTTCTTATATATAGATTATTTACCTTATCATTGAGATTCGTATTACTCTAAACCTAGACTGGGAAACCAACCTTGGGGTTTAAGTTTTTTAAAAAATTATGACTAAATTCAGATTACTACAGAATGTTAATCATGCATATCATCGTTTAGAATGCTTACCGCATAGGCCTTGGTATCTAACCGGTGTTACAGCTCCTTCGTTTCTCCAATCTTTGGTCTCATGAGGGGCGACATCAGTGACGTTCCAGTCCTGATACGGTTCCACTTCATACATAAATCCACTTGGTGAATATCCGCCAGTGCTCCTAAGACCGGTATGTGTGGCAATGAAATCCTCTTCGGGCCAATCCGCAAACTCGTTGACACCAAGCTTGTAGGTTCTGTCTCCCTTTCTATTAAATTCCTCAATGAATTTAAAGTTCTTCTTGAACATGTCGAATCTCATCTGTTTCTCGAGCTCGCTGTTATAAACTCGAGAGAATCGATTCATCCATTGTTGATGGTGGTCAGCCAATAGTGGCTCGTGGAAGGTGACACGAGATGTCGCTTGAGAGACGTTCAAACCCATGGAAAGAATGGTTAGAACCACAAACATGAGCACTATCGATGACATTTTTTTTTATGAATAAGGTTTTGAGTTTGTTGTTGTGAAGAAGTACGAATGGCGGAAAAGGTACTTATAAAGAAAAGAATTGTAGTTAGTTATGATCTTACTGGAAATTGAGAAAATATTGCAAGTTCACTCCATATTTTGCAGCTTTATTTGCACATTTATAGCAACCAATGTATATCTACCATCACGACTTCATTTTTAAAATAAAGAGAATAAGATCTTGCTATATTTACTAGCAACAATACTGTTAATGTTTTTACCTTGCTATATTTACTAGCAACAATACTGTTAATGTTTTTTTTTTTTTTAAAACTGGCTTCTACTGTTAATGTTTTTACCAATACAAAAACAATACTGTTAATGGTAGTGTTACGTATGCGTTCAAATGGAATCGATCGTGTGGGTTTTAAAATATTAAAAGTTATTTCGAACCCAAAATTATCATTGCAGGCTTTGCAGCATTGATTATTGGTTTTTGGGGGTAATTGAGTATTAGACTATGACCGCCTTTTTAAAACGCAAAAATTATTTTTGGTTACAAAATTTATTTTAGTTCTATAAAAAGAAAATTATTTGTAAGCAATTTTGTTTTAATAAATAGAAAATAGTGTACCGAATTTATGTCTTCATTTGTCTGAAGTGTTTGTTTTATGATGAGCATTATGAGTTGTTTTATTTGAGTTTGATTAGTTGGGCTTGCACATAAAATTGTTATAATCAAAGTTCGCTATAGTCAAGTTTATAACTCAGGATCGAGTTAAGGCGACCTTTCGCTTGTGTTTTTTTTTTGAGAAAGATCTTTCGCATTTGTAAAACCAAAAAAAATGGAATTATATTAAAAGTGATGAAATCAACACCATATAATAGTTTCTTTTTATATGTGTAGGAATCTGTGTGTTATTAGGTAAGATTTAAATTTCTTAGAATATCTGATAATACTATTCTATTGGAAGAATATACTTGTGCCTTTGTGTTTATTTCAAAATAGTTGTTACTATTGATAGATTTATTTTTAACAGTTCCCTATAGTTTTGGTCTAATTAAAATGACAAACTAAGATTAATAAAGTTTTCAAATTTTGATGTCAAAAAAAAAGAAATCTTCAAATTTTAAAAATTAAACCACAAATCAATGATTAAATATTGAGACAGTGAAACAAAGCCAAGATAGAACCTCAATCCGGACCCTCAACCAACGTCAGTCCAAAACGAAAGAGACGACGAACTACCAAAGCCTAAGCTTGACCAGCCATCTACGACTGAGTGGCACACCAGATCTGTAACAGCCATACCATCGACAAGATCCAAATTCTGAAAAGCTCCATGAAAACAAAAACGAGTTAATTCAAAATCGAAGCATAAGAGGACATGACTCTCTCCAAAGTTTATGTTTAAACATTTCAATATGTATTTGACATCTAGAAATAATATTGTAAAATTCAATATGTATGCGACACTGGAAACATTATAGTTTTAAAAAATATTCCACCTAATAACAAGTTCAATCCAAAATTTATGTTTTAATAGTATTGATTATCAACATGTGTCATTTTATATAATATTTTCAATTTTAGCATAGCAGATTAAATGAGTATAAAATATATTAAATAGCATCAAATTATTTTTTTATCAAAATTTTGTTTATATTTTTTTTTGTCATCAACATAAAACAGATTCAATATGACTTTGTAAACCACACCAGCAGTTCCGCATCCATGTGGACAAGACTGGTTGTTTTCTAACACTTCAATAGCATCAAATTATTAACTTTCATTTATAAATAATAACTGGATTAATTAATAATATTTTAATGTTTTCTGACTAACTACAAAATTAATGAATTATTTTACAGAATATATTAAAAATCAATAAGATTTTGTAGAATCTTTATTCTACATATTTTGTTAGAATCTAAAAATAAATGCATATTAGAATAAAAAGATATTAAAAGATATTGTAATTAAATTAGTGAAAATAATTTTTATATAATTTCGTTAAATAAATAATCACATTTATTGAAGTTCCAAGATTGAATAGTTTTTGGGAGTGATTGGTTCGACCGTGGATGTAAAAATCTAGCTGTAAAAGTTTAGATGTAGTTAAGTTGGTTGTAGCTGTAAAGTTGTAGCTGTAAAGTTGTTATTGTACATTTTTTTTGCAGAGACTTTTGCTGTAGTTAAATTTGTTGTAGTTGTAAGTTATATGTTGTAAGTTATATGTTGTAGATATTTCAAAATAAAATATGTGATGTATATATAAAATAATTATTTTTATCAACTAAAATAATTTATATTAATGATTTTTATAAATTATCAAAGTTTACTGTTATTTAAAATGTAATATATAAATAATATTTTATGTTATTTAAACATTTCAACAGTTTTGAAAACACCCAGAATTAAATTAAAATATTTATAAATGTTTTTTTTATGATTATCTAATTTATTTGATATCATAAATAGTTTTTTCATTTTAAAGTTTCTAAAGCCTATAAAACAAGGATGTGGGTTTTTTGCTTAAAATACATAAGAAAAATATTTGCTTTAGATTTTTTGTTGTAGTTTTAAAAATAAATCTAAACATGATTGATAAAGATAAATCTAAAAAAAAAAAAGATAGTTCTTTAGAATGTGTGTTTTTTTTTTTGTGATTAAAAACATCTTTGACTCATCTTTATGATTTTCTCTATGAAAGATGAACTCTAAGATATAATGAGGTTTTGTTCCACTGTGTTTTTTAAATAATAGAGGATTGTTATATTTTCTCCTATTATCGAAAAAGATATTAGAATCAAAAACCATCTCTATTTTAACTCTTTCTAATGTCATGATTGGCAAATAACTAAACTGAATCTGTCAAATCATGATCATCCTTTTCAAGATTATATATTATTGTAAAACCAGGTTACATAAGCTTTTGACTTCAAGGTAGTTTCCATACATTTTCACAAATTTTTCATGTAGAAGTAACATAATATAAAAATAATATTCTGTAGACCTTCAAAGCTCTTCTTAATTTCTGTGATGCGTATTTATATATGTTTCTTCTCTATTCATTCATCGACCAAACTGTGATAAGTCTTAAAGACCTCTCTCTTTAGTTACGCTATAACGATAAAATGACGACGGTGAGTAACTTTTCATTATATGCATTTTCATGGGTACTCGTACACACGTTTATTGAATATATGTCTGTGTACGCAGGTAGTGGAAATGGATGTGCCTATGGACTGTCCTGGTTGCGAGAGAAAAGTTAGGAAAGCTCTTGAAAACATTAAGGGTAATTAATTAATGAACATCGGTTAATGACCATGGTTTATTATTATTATTATTATTATTTTTTTTTTTTGAAGATAATGGTTAATTATTAGTAACTTGTTTATTTATATATATAAAAAAACATTTCATCAAGAACTAGTTCTTGTCAATCAAGAAAACTGATAATCAAGTCGTGGATTGAACAGGAGTCCACGATGTTCAGATAGATATGAATCAGCAGAGAGTAACGGTGACTGGTTCGGCAGAGCAGAAAAAGGTTCTTAAAGTTGCTAGGAGTATAACAGGGAGAGAGGTATGCCTATGGTCGTTCCCTTACCACCCTGAATCTAATGGATTTCAAGACAAGTACTTCAAGAAGAAGTTCAACAAAAGAATCAACATGTCAAAGTATGGTGAGAAAGTGAGTTCTTATAACTATTATATGCATGGATACCACGGACACGACCATGGTTACCATCAGGAACGGCCTTATTCGGGTCTTATCGACGAGAATGCTACTTCTATGTTCAGTGAGGAAAACCCTCATTTCTGTAACATCATGTGATCGATTCCATTTTCACCAGCTACTATGGATGGAACAACTATAGTTTGGTTATGCTCCTTTGTAAGAAAAGCACGCAACCAAGTCGAAACAAAATTTGAGACCTCGTCATCAGCTCAGTTGGATTTGATGATCCGGCCTCGATCAAAATGTTTATGTAATAGATGTTTTGGTTAAATTTAAAAAAGCACTGGTTGTTTATCATAATTTGTTAGTGCATATAATGTGGCTTTTATTGGTTTTAATAAACTGAATCTCCTATATATTAAAATAGAAGTATTATCATTTAATGATTTCACATTACATTTAACATGTGACAATCTCACATTGATTTGAATTTGAGTAAGTTGATGCGTCAAACTCACAATCATTTAATAATTAATTAATGCGTTCACAATCATTTAATAATTAATCAATGCGTTCACCGCAGAAAATTTAATGTGTTTATACTAACTTTGTTTAATTAACTTACTTTTATTTTTTTACATTTTTAAATTTTGTATTAATAAATTGAAATTCTCTTCGTGCAACTACTGAATAATATCATTTGAAAAAAAAAAGAAATTACAAAATCATAAAGATTCACATCAACTAAAATAATAGAACGAGAATGTCTTTAAAAATTGAAAGTTTCATATATTGACAAATTTAGCCATGGTTGAAGCTTCTATATACGAATGCAATAAATAATTGTGATTGGTTATGAATTAAAACCCGAGGTAAAAACACAACACACACAAAATTGGATCTTTATTTCAGATATATTGTTTTTCTTTAAGGAATTTTCACATTTAAGAAAAAAATAGAAACATAACCAAATTACTATAAAATATAAGAAATAAGAAAAACTTTTAAAAGAAGAAGATATATGATATCGATTGAAAAACAAAATTCATGTGCCGAGTGTAGAGATTACATATTTTCCACGCATCTGTAATATTTTTCACTCGATTGTATCGTGTTTTATTATATTTACCAAGAATCTTTTATAAGAAAATAAATTAGTGGTTATAGACTACGTCAATTTTGCAACATGCCCAACAATATTGACATAGCGGCCAACCATTTTTATTGGTATTATTAAGGTATAGTACAATAATTATGTATGTTAAATAAACCAAAATATTTGTTTTAAATTTATTTTTATTTTTCTTTATATTAGTAGAAGAAAGTAGATCTGGGTAAAATATCTGAATTCGTAGAACCAAATCGAACTATATTTCAAAATAATATTGAATACAAACTAAAATTGATTAAGTACTCAGATAGATCTAAGAGTTTAATATCCAGATAAACATATTCGAATCTAATCCAAACTAAAATATTTTGGATACCAAAAATATCTTAAATTGCAATTATATATTTAAGTATGTTAATTATTTAAAATTTATATCTATTGGCTATTAAAAATATGAAAATATCTAAAAATTATCAATATAGTCACAATATATATATATATATATTTGTTCTCCATATAAATATTAAAATTCAACTAATTTTTATGTAAATTTAAATATTTAGTCTAACATTATTCAATTTTTAATGATTTATATTATTTTATTTTTGATTCTTAGGATTTAAGTATATTTGAATTTTTGTTAAAAATACATAATTAAAATGGATATCTGAACTCGAATCAGAGCTGAACCCTCAATGATTCGAACCAAATCTAAACCAAAGTTTTGTAAATATCCAAATATAATTTGAATTTCTAACTATAAAAATCCGAAATCCGAGATCAACTGAATCTGAACGGATATTTGAATGCACATCCCCAAAAAAAGATATACACCAAATTTTTAGTACAACATACAATGAATAATCTAATAAACTATTTTACTCCGCACACAGTGCGGGTTTCTACCTAGTAGTCTATTATTGTATATATGTCGTTTTTAAGTTTAAGATATATTATATTAAAATATCAACTTGACCAACTAATAAATTTTTGGTCCAACATCTTTTTCCCACGCGATCTATTTAAAAATAAAAAAAAACTGATTATTTTATAATTGTATCTATTTTAATTAAATCACTGACCACGGTTTATATTTTATTTATAACAAAACCAGTTATCAATCTTCCTCAAGAAATCAGTTTGATTTTTTTTTTGATTTTGATGAGCATTAAATTTCTTAGAATTTAACCCAATTGTAGAAATCCAGCACAAAACAGTTATGTTTCTCATAAATTATTATCATTATTTTTATTTTTATTTTTTGTCATCGACTTTTATAGACTCAATCGGACTCTGTAAACCAAACTGGTAGCTTTGCAACTATGTACACAACAAAAGACATATGTTTCCTAGCACTGCGTGCTAAGCTATCGGCCTTCAAATTATGTGTGCAAGGTACATGGATGATCTCTAAGCTATGAAAGGATTCTTTCAAGGTTTTTATATCTGCCAAATAAGTAGCAAACGCAGGCCATTCATCTGGTTTCAACACCATCTTTACCAGTTGTGAGCAATCTGTTGCAAACGTGACATGAAACTGACGCAAATTACGCACACATTCCATCGCCCAAAGTAAGGCTTCTATCTCAGAGTGAAGAGGATAGAGAGAAACCCTTACATTTTTTTCTCCCATTAGACCCGTAAGACCTTCAAGGGGGCTATACATCCCTGGCATGAAAGCCCTCATTATCCTTCCAAGACCCATCAAGAAAACACCAGTGTCCGGGAATCGTCGGAAGATTCGCTTGTTGTGGATTTGGTGCCGGTGTGTGTACTATTTGTGCCTCCGCCCAAAACCTTGATTATGTTTCCGCTAGTTGAAGAGTATCCCTAGGTTCCATATCCTAATTGTTGAAAACCTTGTTATTTCTTCCTTTCCAAATATACCATAAGATCCTTAGGTATTATGCCAAATTGCTGATAACTCAGAAATTATTCATGCAATAATTACGAAACTGATGAAGCTAAGTTTAAATATTAAAATTATCTACATTAAAACATTAAATATAAAATATTTGCACAAAATAATGCTTATTATATAACATTTAAATGTAGATATACAATCAAATATATAAATTTAATTATAATAAACTTTGATATATGTTTGAAAAATCATTATCACACTACGACAACATACTTTACATCTCAGCAAAAGAAATTGATATTTATTCAGTCAGACATTAATTTATTCAAATTTTAAATATTTTTACACATACATTAAATTTATCAATTAACAAAGTACATGATGTGAGTTAACGGGATTTAGGTGGATTTTAATAGAAATAAATATTTATATAAACTCATTTAGCTTAACGAGTTTTAAATAAATTTATTCAGATTAAAAATATTTATTAAATGTAATTTTACTTAAAGTTAGTAAAAACCATATTAACACATTTACACGCACACACATATCTCTATATATATAGCATAATATATTTACAAGTAACTGTTTCAAACATTTTGTCAAACAAATTGTTCGGTTTTCGATGAGGGTTGGGTTTGATATTGTTTTCGGATATAACACATTAAGAATCATTAAAGTATATAAGCGAAGTCTTATAGAGTATGAGACTTTGATTTTCGGATCGATTCCAAGTCGGTTTTTTAGGTACGTACATATATTCTTGACTAATTATGTTAGGTTACTACTAAGAAAATATAATATGTTGCAAACTTTAGGAATAAAGTTTAGAAATAATTTCTGAAATGCATATGACACAAGTGTATAGTTATGCAACTTGACATATTTAATATAGTTACCAATATTTATTAAATGGGATTTTACTTAAAGTTAATAAAAAACATATTAACACATTTACACTCACACACACACACACACACACACACACACACACACACACACACACACACACACACACACACACACACACACACACACACACACACACACACACACACACACACACACACACACACACACACACACACACACACACACACACACACACACACACACACACACACACACAGATATATATATATAGCATAATATTTTTACAAGTAACTGTTTCAAACATTTTGTCAAAAAATTGTTTGGTTTTTGATGCGGGTTGGGTTTGATATTGTTTCCGGATCTAACACATTAAGAATCAATCAAGTATATAAGCGAGGTCTTAATAGAGTACGAAACTTTTATTTTCGGGTGGATTCCAAGTCGGGTTTTTTAGGTATGGATATTCTTGACTAATTATATTAGGTAACTACTAAGAAAATATAATATGTTGCAAACTTTAGAAATGAAGTTTAAAAATAATTTCTGAAATGCATATGGCACAAGTGTATAGTTATGCAACTTGACATATTTAACATAGTTACCAAAATTTATATTATATTAAATTAATAATAAACACAAATATAATTATAAAATTACAAATATAAAAATTAAATTATTTAAAAAATTAAAATTAAAATATACCCGTTGTTTGAAAGGACGGGTCAGAATATAGTATACAGTGAAATTACAATACGGCCTATGTTTATTATAGTTTTTTTTTTTGTAAACTGGGAGGGATTTTTTTCCTTTTTTTTGAAATAGTATTGGGAGGAAAATTGATGCATATATTTAGTATTTTATCAAGAAAATAGTGAGAAACTAAAAAATAATCGAAAGTTATATAAGAGCATGATTAATGGGGGAGACCCTGATTAGGTTCTTAATGAATATTTAACTAATAAACTTAAGTTAAGAATTCTTGTTAAGAGACTATTAGTTTGAGTGCTTAAATGGTAGAACTAAATTAAGGGGTCTTAAAAAAATTATAAAACATTGTTTTATTAAACATAAAATTTACTTATTAAATAAAACATAGTCAAAGACAATATTTTAAACATAGATTTTAAAATAAAAACATAAAAACAAAGATTAGTAAAATAAACGATAATCATTTCAAAGAAGCATCCAAGCTCAGTTGTTATCTTGATCACGTCCAAATTTACATCATATATGTTCAACCAAATCAGATCTCAGTTGTTGATGCAGTTGTCTAACGAATTCTAGTTCGAACATCCATCATATTGGCGATATTTGTAGGGATATCTGTAGAATATGTGAGATCCACATGTGAACTTCTATTGCCTTCTCCTTGTTGGAATTCTGAAACATCAAATTGAGTGTATCCATCTTGTTCGTTTTATTCTATCATATTATGGAGTATGATATATTCTCTCATAATCTTCCCAATTTTGACTTCATCTTAAAAAATTCTGGATTTCTAACAATGACAAATTGAGTTCGCAAGACTCCAAAAGCACGTTCTACATCTTTTTGGGCAGCTTCTTGATGTTGAGCAAATATAACTGCTTTCGGCCCTTGTGGAATTGGAACATATTGGATAAAAATTGCCCATTCTGGATAAATACCATCTGTGAGATAGTAAGCCAAATGATAGTCTCTTCCATTAATAGAGAAATTGTGGAGCTTGACCTTTTATTATGTCATCAAAAACAGGTGAGCGATCAAGAACATTGATATCATTTAAGGTAACTAGATATCCAAAAAACGCATGACATATTCATAGATCATATGAAGCAACCGCCTCTAAAACGATTGTAGATTTTTCCTGACCACGTGAATATTGACCTTTCCAAGTGGTGGGACAATTCTTCCACTCACAATGCATACAATCGATGCTTCCTATCATTCCGGGAAATCCACGATGCTCTCCAATATCAAGTAGACGAAGATCAGCCGGTGAAGATGCCATATATGTGTACAAATTGTTTTAGATTTTTATAAAAGGAAGAACATGAGAAGGAGAATGGAAAAAGATAGAAGATGACTGATGAATTCAAAGTTTACAAAGAGAGAATAAAACTTTGGTGAATTCAAACTTAAAATAGAACTGATGAATACAATGTGAATAATACAACTATGGTAGTCCGTGACTGTGCTAGTCCGTGACTGATGACACACGACAAGAATACAAGACTTTACACAAGAATACAAGCTCCAATTCAAACAATAATACAAAGTTTACACAAGAGTACAAGACTTCACTTCAGTCCATGATTCTTCCACTCCCAATGCTCCACTCTTTCACTCTTTCAAGACCTGAAAGTAAAGTCACACGACAAGTCATCAGAACAAGAAAGCATTTATATCATCAATAACCAGACAAGAAACACAAACATAAAATAAAGAGTAGCTATAATCAATAACCAGAAGAAGAAACACATCAGGATCTTTGCTTGTGTTTAACCACGAGCTGATGATCACAACATCATCTATTGGCGTCCATTTCCTTCGTTCTCTATGCTCTGCAGGAGTGTCTTTACCAAAGTTTGAATCTTCAGTACCTTGAGTTCCAAATACAGGGACTTGTGATGAAAATAGTTCGTCATTATCTTGTACTAAACCGAAGACAGTATCTTGTTGACTATTAAGAAGTTCAACAAACTTTGATGTGTGCCTATATGGATTAGAATCCATATCCGAATATGTCAAAGAAAAGAGAAAGAAAAGAACAATGTGTTTGATAGATGAGGGAGAAGAAGGAATGTGTTTTATAGAAGAGAGAAAAAAGAACACTGTGTTTAATATATCAACGCATTCATCACAACCAACCAAATCGACTTGATATATATCTTATACATTCATCACACTTCAACAGAGATTTATATCTAACCATTACATTTATTTATTACCTAACACAACCATAATTTAACACTAACCAAAACATTTATTAACGACAATTCAATTCAGACCAGAGTCAAAATCAATTCATTTCAGACCAGAATCAAAATCAACATCAATCTGAACTTAAGAAAAAACGACCTACAAATATAAACAATGCTTTTTATAAAACTTTCAATCAATTGAACATATCAAAGATAAATGTTTTACATGTTGCAACTGTGGTCTTCTAGTTTGACGAACCTTGCTCATGTCTCTTGATCCATCCATCTTAACACACAAATACAGAAACAAATCAAAAGTAATCACATGATATATATATTAATCACGAGACAGAAACCAACACAAGACATAATCAATAGACACAAACCAACACAACAAACAAATCAAAAGTTAGAAAACTTGTGACCCGAACAAGAAGGAGCATAATCTAAGACATGCATGAATCGAAGGATTCAAACATAAAATAAAATAACATAGCTTTGCCTTTCGATTCGACTGAGCAGAACCAGTCGCCGTTTTCTTCGTCGAGGAGAGCCACCGAGAGAGAGGTGGAGTGAGTTTTTAATGAGGAGAGCCGTCGAGAGAGAGACAGAGGTTTTCATCATCGAGGAGAGCCACCGAGAGAGAGGCGGAGTGATTCATCATCTAGGAGAGCCACTGAGAGAGAAGCGGAGTCGTCGAGGAGAGCCACCGAGAGAGAAGCGGAGTCATCGAGGAGAGCCACCGAGAGAGAGAGATAGAGAAAAATGCAAAATTCTCTCAATGGGGGACACATGTCTCCTAAGAAATGTGTCTTGTGACGCTTAATTAAGAAACGTTTCTTCAGTTAACAGCTAATATTTTTTTAATTTCTAATTACATTAAAAACCCCAACTAAGGAACTGCGTTAATCATGGTTTAAGAAACAAGAATCAGCTCTAGGAAGACCTGTAAATGTCCATGGCATAATATAATGAGTCCTCGTGTGGCTTTTTGTTTTTGAATTTCAGTTAAATGGGTGCAACGGTCACATCTTTGGGGGTTCAGCAATCTTTGATTATCCTCGATTGGCGGCTCTTCCTCCAGTGCCGGTCCGGACATTTACGGTGCCCAAAGCGTAAAGAAAATTTGATGCCCCTTCATCATATTATTTTTTATTTTTATATTTAAAACTATAAATAATATAAAGCTATTAAAACATAATTTATTTTAAAAAATAAAGTACAAGATATCATAACATTATTAAATGAAAATATAACTTTTCATCAATTTTAAAATTAAAACATTATAACAATTTTATGTTTGTTCGAATGTCATTTTAGAAAGAAAAAAGATATAAAACCTTACAAAAAGAGAGAAAATGAAGACTTACATGGCAGAACAAAATATTCCAACAAAATAATTAAGAATGATTTTACCAAAAAAATAATCAACAAAAAACCAAGAAAAAAGAACAGGTGATAATTTAAAATAATTGATATATAGTATGTTGTGCGCATAACCATTATAGCAAATATCCATCCAAAGATATAGAAAAGAGAAAATAAATGTTAACTAATAATAATAATAAAGACAAAAAATAAGTTGTCTAATTGAATTATTTAATATACTGTGTACTCCCTCCGTTTCGAATTATTTGTCGTTCTAGAGGAAATATTTTGTTTCAAAATAAGTGTCGTTTTCGGTTTCCAATGCAAAATTCATTGACAATATTCTCTATTCTATATTTTTATTGGTTGATATATGGTTTTTTTTTTTGACGGCAAACTGCTATTCTATTGCTCAAACTTGAGGTGGTCTGGGTAACCAGACCGGAATAGAACAACCAACAAAAAATAACTTCCTATGGAAGGATCTAGCTGTCTTATTTAAAGAATCTGAAGTCTGGTTATGCGCCCTTGGAACAAAAGTAATCTTGAAGTCCGGAAAGCATATGAGCAGTGTCTCTATCCTCTCTAATTCCATAGCAAAACTTGGCCAAGCATGTGGTTCCTTGATCATTGTAATCAAATCTTTGCAGTCTGTCCCGAAGTTCTGACATGTCGAATGCTGGAGCATGTTTTCCATTGCCCATCGCAGTGCTTCCACCTCTGAGTGTAGAGCTGATTCTTTTCTAGGAAAATTCTGAGATCCCATAAGTTGCGTCTTTCCCCCACTGTCCAACCAGACCCATCCACATCCGCTAAATTGAGCTTGAGATGTCCATGATCCATCCAGTAAGCAGATGTTTCCCAAGCTTATGACTTGAGACTCCTCTACATTACTCTCTTGTACTATTGGAGTTATCTTCTCATTGGCATTAAACCAAGCTGGACACTCACTCTCAGCATAACGAACTATTTCCAGAGGATCTCTGTCAATTCCCCTAAAGAGTTTGTCATTTCTCGCCTTCCAAACGTACCAAATTATCCAAGGATAAGGATCCCTGTCTTGCTCTGGTTCAAGTGAACCGTCTTTTTCCCAAAAGAGGTAGTTCATATTCGTGTATATACTTGATGCTGGAAACACACCAGGATTCGTTGGAGTCGTTGAGTGCAGCCAAACTTGCATAGCAGGTGGACATTCAAAAATAGCATGTGTTACTGACTTCTCTGGTTCACCACATCTTGGGCAGTAGTTATCACATCTTATATTTCGTCTTACTAAATTTCTCGTTACTGCCACCTGTCCAGTTAATAATTGCCATATAAGATGACACATTTTCTTTGGCGTCTTTATCTTCCAAGCAAAGGCTTGGAGCTTTGTAATACTTGGCTCCAACACTTGCTTTTCATCTGCATCCTTCAAAAGATTTTGAGCAACCCAATATCCAGACTTAACCGTGTATTGTCCATGTCTTGTGAAGTTCCAGCA
The DNA here is from genome assembly GCF_000801105.2 of Raphanus sativus. Lineage (NCBI taxonomy): Eukaryota > Viridiplantae > Streptophyta > Magnoliopsida > Brassicales > Brassicaceae > Raphanus > Raphanus sativus. The sequence goes on from NC_079515.1 coordinate 16,571,410, forward strand.
AAACGTGTCAGGCCTATGAGTTGTGCTTATGGCTAGACTCCTTATGAGTGGTATGTCATCAGGGCTTACATATTGCTCCAATATGTTAACATCCCATTCCTTTAGCTCCTGATTAATAAGATCACTCACTCTCATGTTTGGATGCATAACTGGCGCTATAGGTATAGCTGGCCTAGCAGGATTCAATGGAATCCAAGGATCCTCCCACACTTTAACCTCATACCCAGAGTGTATTTTCTGCCTTATCCCCAGCAACAACAGCTCTCTCACAGCTGAAATACTAGTCCAAATATAAGATGGACTGTTTACAGAGTTTACTCGCAAAGGCGAGCTTAGTCTGTAATATCTTCCTCTTAATACACGGGCGACCAGCGAATCCGGGTTTTGTGTTAGCCTCCACAGTTGTTTCGCCAATAATGCCAGGTTAAACTCATGAATCATACGAAATCCAATCCCTCCTTCTTATCTCGGTAGGCAGACTTTTTCCCATTTCGACCAGTGTATTCCTCTCTTCGGTGGATTTGAACTCCACCAGAATTGAGCAATAGCGCTTGCAAGGTTTTCACATATCTCCAATGGGAGCAGGAAAGTAGACATAACATACGTCGGGAGAGCAAGTAGAATTGACTTAATCAATACCTCCTTTCCTCCTTTCGAGAGCCATCGGCCTGTCCAGCCATTCACTCTATGCATTAGTTTGTCTTTTAAGAAGGAAAATAGCTTGCATTTTGACCCACTTATATCTTCTGGAATACCCAGGTAAGTCCCCATCCCTCCATCATTTTGTATTCCAAGTACGTCTTTAATTTCTTGTCTTGTGGTTGCGTTAATCCTCTTACCAAAGAGTAAGGAAGACTTATCAAAGTTGATACACTGTCATGATGCTTTACCATATATCCTGATCACTTTCATTACTTCTTCACACTCACGGGGCTCCGTCTTACAGAAGAAAAGGCTATCATCAGCAAATAGCAGGTGGGATATCGATGGACACGCGCGGGTAACGCGCATCCCTGTTATCTTTCCCTGGTTCTCTGCATGATTGAGAAGGCTAACGAGCACTTCCGTGCATAGAATAAAAATGAAAGGAGACAAAAGGATCTCCTTGGCGTAGGCCTCTTCCTGGAATAATGTTTCCTCTCGGTTGGCCATTCATGAGGACTTTATATTGTACTGACGTAATACATCTTATTATCCATGTGATCCATGTTTCCGAGAAACCCATCTTTCTCATCACAGCTTCAATAAATGACCATTCCATCCTATCATAGGCTTTGCTCATGTCCGTCTTAATAGCCATTCTTTTGTTGCGTCCGCTTGGCTTTGTCCTAAGAGCATGGAACATTTCTTGAGCAATCATAATATTATCAGAAATCTGTCTTCCAGCAACGAAGGCTGACTGGGTTTCCGATATCAATCCAGGTAGTACTTTCTTTAGTCTCTGGCATAGGACCTTAGAGATGATCTTGTAGCTAACGTTACACAAACTAATAGGCCGAAACTGAGCCATATCATTTGGTTTTGTCGTCTTTGGGATGAGACAAATATTAGTTTCATTCAGTCCATCAGGCATTATCCCTTCAGTAAGGAACTTATTAACCATAAGAGTTAAATCGTCCTTTACTATATCCCAAAACTTCTGATAAAACAGCGCAGTCATCCCATCTGGCCCCGGGGCTTTTTCTGGATGCATAGCAAAGAGAGCTAATTTGATCTCCCACTCCGTTACCGGTGCTGTAAGACTTACGTTCATAGGCTCCGTTATTGTCGTAGGAACTTCAGCTAGAGCTTCTTCAATATCCAGTGGATTAGACGACTCAAAAATTTGTCTAAAATAACTAGTAGCAATGGCTACTAATCCTTCTTCATCCTCCACAATATTTCCATTTCCATCCAATAGCTGAGTGATCTTGTTCCTTGCTCTCCTTTGTTTCGTCAAGGCATGAAAAAATTTCGTATTGCGATCTCCTTCCCTGAGCCAAAAGACACGGCTTTTTTGTTTCCAGAACATTTCTTCAGCCTTAAGAGCATCAGAAAGCTCCTTCAAAGCTGCAGCAATCTCTTCGGTTGTGGCATTATCATCTGCATATAGACCTTCCACTTTTTCTTTGAGTTCTTCTACCAGTTTCGCAGAGTTTATATTATTTTGTCTCATCCACTCACTCAATGCTTTTCTACAACTGGAAATATGTTCCATTATAGAAGCATTTGGAGGAAGATCAGGTGATTTCCATTCCTCCAAAATAACTTGTCTTAGTTCCTCATTGTCCAACCATCTTTTGTCAAACTTAAATTTCCTTGATCTCCTGGGTGGTTTCTTGAGGATATCAGCAAGTATCGGACGATGATCCGAACCCCATAACTGCATATACTTCGTTTTCGAATGAGGGAACTCATTGTGCCAGTCGGCATTCCCTACTGCTCTGTCCAGACGACATCTAACAGTTACTCTTCCTGCTCTTTTACCAACCCATGATAGCATATCTCCAGTATATGGAAATTCTAACATCCCACAATCACTTAGCATTTGTTTGAAGGGTAAAAATGAGCTATCAGTACGTTGTCTACCTCCTTCTTTTTCATTATGACTAGTAATTTCATTGAAATCTCCTATCATAAACCAAGGCCCATTTCTTGTTGTTGAGAAACGCGTAAGACGTTCCCAAACTTGATCTCTTCGTTCTAATACAGGATCCCCATAAACAAACGTCATAAAGACTTTTATTCCATCAATGACTGCCTCAATGTCAATCATTCTGTTATTTGAAAATAAAACATTAACTTGAAATTCATCCATAAAAAAGAGAGCTAAACCTCCGCTGAGACCAAGTGGTTCAACGGTAAACAAACGATCAAGTCCTAAATCCGCTTGAATGTTTTGCAACACCAGCTTCTTATTCTTCATTTCAGAAAGGAACACAAGTCCTGGGCGATGCTTCTGACACATCTCCGTAAGGCGTCGAACTGTGAGGTCGCTCCCAATCCCTCGACAGTTCCAACTGAGCGTCCTCATGGATATCGTCGGGAAGAGTTTTTGGACCCCTCCACACCATTTCTTGAACCAATGTTGACAGTAGAATTAGTTTGCACCTCTGATCGATGGTTATCAGAACCTGATGTTGCCTTTGCACCCGATTTGTGAGGTTTCGGAGATCCCCGACGGAGGAACTCAGATTTCCTAATAGGTATACCCAACGGGTATTTGCGGCTTTTCCCGTTCCTGATCGATGATGATCTCGGCCTTCTTATCAGCTTGTCCTCCTTTGCCGTCTCCCCTTTACTTCCCTTATTCTTGGCAGCTTCAATATCCATTAGTTCATCCCCTAGCAGGTCATCCTCCTTGACGTCTACATCCATCTTTGTAGCGTTGAAGCTCTCCTCCATATCTCCTTGGTCAATGATCTCCTTATCACTTAGAGCACCAATGATTTGCTCGTTTTGAAGAGGTACATTCTCCTTAGGAGAGAAAGTTAACAAACGAGGAGATATATGACGACGTTTAGTGACATATGCATCCAGCTCTTGATCATGACGAATAGGCGTCACCACTTGACTAGCTATCCTCTTACCACTGGTCTGTTGTGTAACAGTCTCCATTGTTGCATCTTCTCTAGTAGCCTCCTTGTCTTGTTGAGTAGAAGAACGAGGATTAGTAGTTGTTCTTGTCTCACCTCGTCCTGACCGTATGACAGTATCACGTTTGTCATCATCACGTATCGTTTCATCCAAACGTACTGTCCCTTCTGCAGGCTTGAACCGATGAGCATAAGACTCATCTCTTCGATCATTACTTCCATATCTCACCTCTGTTCTTTCCTTTGCTTTCCATATTTGTGCTCTGTTTTTCACATAAGGTGCGTACCGAGCGTTTTGGTGTGAACTCTTCCTCTCCTTTCCCCCTCTGTTTGAATCATATCTATCATTATAGCCTCCTTGTCTTCCATAAGACCGCCTAGCATCCGTCATGAATCCACCCTCAGGTCGTTTCTCATCCCTAGTTGCTCTGTTTCGCTGATAATACACTTCAGTGTTAACCATCTCATGTTTAACCTGCTTGTGACCATTAAACCACTCCTTCTTATCCTCCTCACTCCATGGAAGCTGCACCCTTGCAAAGACTCTAGTCCTTTCACTTTGATCCTGCGTCACCGGTTTCTGAGTCAAGCATTGTGACTGCTCATGGGTGAGCATTCCACAAGTTTTGCAGTGCTTGAATAGCTTATCATAGTGAATTTGAATCGTGACCTCATCACCATCCTTGGACGCGATCTTCCTGGAGAAAGTAAGCGGCTTCCTAGTATCGACATCAATAAGCATACGACCTGCCGATAGATCAACTGTATCAATATGCCCCAGCCTGCTACCAATGTTTTTAAGGTTCTTGATTGTCCAAAAGTGTAGCGGAATGCCCGTAATCTCCACCCAGAATGGGATCACCCACGGGTAGTCGTCGTGCACCACCGGTTCCCAACGAACAAGTACGAACATACAAAAGTTATAATGGAAAGGACCTTGACTTAGAACGGACTTAAGATCCGTTTCATTTTCAAAGTTCAAAAGGAACTTCCCACTCCCAAGATCATTAGCTGTGATCTTATCTTGCATTCCCCATGTCGCCGGCATTGTTTGAATCAACTTCTCCACGATTTGCTTCTTAGGATTGAGAACCTTGCCAATCAATGATAGCCGGAAATCGCGAATGGTAGGAGCATCCTCTTCATCTGAAAGTTGAATGGGTTCATCAGGATTCTCATAACAAATGCCTTTACCTTTCTCCGCAGCCGTAAGAGCCACACGAGAACGGTTCATCCTTTTCTCATGATCCATTTTGTTTGCTTAACAGGCACGTCAACTTTAAACGAGCAAACACAGATCGTGAATGATGGAACAGAGAAGCCAAGCGTGACAAACACAGGTACTGGCAGAGCTAATCTGAGAACAGAATGTGCCGAGAACAAAGTAAGCAGAGAAGCAATAACAGATCAGATCGTAAGAATCAGATCGTGGTTCCACTCCTTCTTTCTGTGCAAAGGAAATATCGCCAAGCTTATCTGCTGATACAAACCTTGAGAACTGATAACCTAATCGCCAAAGAACGATCAGTTATATGGAGATCACAATCCCAAAGGAGATCATGATCTAGGATTGTATCTTCTTTCTCCTAGGGCTTCCGCCGTTGGTTGATATATGGTTAGGTGTATTGGTAATAGTGTTTTTATTTTTGAAATATGTAAAATTAAATGTTTTCTTAATCTATGTGCATAACCACTAGCCTAAACTGTAGTTATCAATATATTTTGGCGTCCCAAAAATATAAAGAATCTTTGGCGCCTAAAATCCTTGTTTCACGGGCTTTAGTCCAAGGCCGGTCCTGCCGCCTCATGCTGCAGTGTAAGCACTGCTTAGCTTTTGCGCGTTCGCATTTGATATTATTCTTCGTGGAGTATTGGGATTGAACTTCTAAGAAGCTGTGACAATTAAAAGTGGTGATGTCGTATCAAGGGTTTGAGGGTTCCTTTATCCCGGTGGCATGTGACAAATAAGATGCTTCTTTCCTGCATTTGCTTTGCAAGGTTCTAGTGTGTTCTTGCTTTCACTCTGTTTATCTTTAAAAAAAAAATTTATATATTTGACTATTTAAATTTTATTAAATTTGCTTTACTAAAAATATATTTTTAAAATATAAAAAGTAAAACATTTTTGATAAAGAAGAAAAGTTTTAAACTTACTGTAAAATTTTAAAACAAAAAGTTGAAATTGACTTTTTACGAAAAATTCACATATATTCAAACGATAGAAATGATAATGATAAATTATATTTCTCAAAGCTCAAAAATCCTGAAAAGTTCTACAGCTTTGGCGGGCTTTGAAATCTAAACCCAAAATATTTTTTAGACCGGATCGGGCAGGATTAAAATATTTACGAGTTTAGCAGGTTCGGAGCGGGCCGGGCCAGCCCGAATTGACACCCTACTCTAAATATTAGCCTTTGTCTAAATATATTTAATTAAATGTACTAAAATTTAATAACATCACACAATTTCTCAATTTTTTGAAAAAAATAAGTTAAACAATGTCAGAAAAATACACATCAAATATATTCCAAAATTTTAAAAATAAATTTGTATTCAAAATATGCTAAATAAAATTTTAAATGGATATAAATACATCAACATAATTGCCACATGTCTAAACAAATAGTCCTATTAGATCTTAAAGTTAAATTCATCTATTTATTTTATTTTCGAATATATTTGATGTATATACTTTCAATGGCTATATGAATTGATTTAGACACCTAAAAACTTTAAAAATACTTTTAATCTATTTGTAGTATTGGATATTCTATTTTTTGGCGGCAAACGACTATTCTATTACTTAAACTTGAGGTGGTCTGGAAAACCAGACCGAAATAGAACAACCAATAAAATATAACTCTATGTGGAAGGATCTAGCAGTCTTAACTAAAAAATCAGAAAACTGATTATGCGCTCGTGGAACATGGGTTAACTTTAAGTCCGGAAAGCATATCTGCGTGCGGTTCCTTGATCATTGCGATCAGCTCCTTACAATCTGTTCCAAAGCTCTGGCATGTCGAATGCTGAAGCATGTTCTCCATCGCCCACTGCAGTGCTTCTATTTCTAAATGTAAGGCTGATTCTGGTCTATAGATATTTCGAGTCCCCATAAGTTGAACCTTCCCAAAACTATCTATCCAAACCCAACCACTCCAACTGAACTGAGCTGTGGAAGTCCATGACCTATCTATCATACATATGGTACCCAAGTTTATGACTTGGGTCTCCACATTGGTAATATCTTGCATGATTGGTGATCCCATCTCATTTGCATTAAACCAAGCTTGATATTCACTCTCGGCATATCGAACCAACTCCAATGGGTCTCTATCTACCCCCCTGAAAAGCTTATCATTTCGGACCTTCCAAATATACCAGATTATCCAAGGTTAAGGATCCCTGTCTAACTCTGGTTCGACAATGATGTTTTTTCTCCAGAATAGATAATCCATATTGGCGTAAACGCTCGGTAACGGAAAGATATCTTGACTTGTCGGGGTCGCTGAAAGGTACCAGGCTTGTAAAGCCGGTGGACATTCGAATATGGCATGAGTTACCGATTCTTCTGGTTCTCCACATCTTGAGAAATAGTTTTCACACCTCATATTTCACCTTGCTAAGTTTCTAGTAACTGCCACATGACCTGTTGATATATGGTGTTTTATACATCATTGTATATATGTTTTCTAATTGGTTTTCAAGTCTTTATCGAGTCTTTCTAGTCTTTTTCGAGTCATTACAGGTCTGGAGTTGCACTGGATGGGAGATGGACCTGCTGGAACAAAAGAAGCAGAAAACAGTGCAGTTTGGTGATTTTCACGCAGAACAGTCCGATGACTGTTCCCGATCAAGCGGAACAAGCAGACGGAGTGATCCCGCGGTTGTTCCCGACGAATAAGGAAAATACAACATCTCGGGATTTGCCCTAATTATCCTCTTTTTCTCTCCCAGCCGCCTGTGGCTTTGATATATCATATTTTATGTTTTCTCCTTATCATTCTACGCTTTCGGAGACACAAGAAACCATTGGAGACTTTTAGGATTATTGAATTTGCTTATTGCAAAGGGAGAAGGCTTCATCTCTCTCTCCATAGAGAAGATCATCTGAACCCTTTGTTTTCTACTCTGTTCTTATGCAATTTATTTCAGGAATTATGTTTTTGATTTCTTGCATCATGATCGAGTAGTGACCTTGCTCGCCTAGGATTTTTAGGGTGTTGAGGCATGAGCTAAACATAGATAAGCGATCCATAACTGTTCTTCATTCATACTGCTCTTACTGCTTTCATTAAACTGATCACTTGATGTTAGATCACTAGTTCATCACCTAGTTAACCGCTTAGGATGATAACTTGACATGTATTGAATGAGCTTAGTATCCCTAATCAGCGAAAGTAGATATTAGGGTGGTAAGTGAACTGATCGGACCTGTTCTCTAAAGCTTGCAATCGATCCTCATCCCAACGACAGTTAGGTGGTGAGATCGATCTGCAAAGCGATCACTGCCACGACAGTGGAGTGTTCCAGCTGAGTGATCCGAGTTCTAGAAAGCACTTCATCGCGCTTGAATAATTGTTTGGCTCCAATTCAACACCCATTGAAATACCCTAGGCTAGCTCCTTGTTAAATTGAATCAATCTCTTGTTTTTCTTGTTTCCTATCGTCACCTTTTAAACCAAAACAAATATTCTTCTTAGCTTGATTTCGAAACTCATAGAAATAAAGTGTAGACTGGTCCTCTGGATTTGAATCTAAAGTACTATAATTGCAACTGTTAACTTGGCAGTATCAAGGATTCATTTTTAGTGTATCAAGTTTTGGCGCCGTTGCGACGGGGACCAGATTTTTTACCTCTATTTTTCGTTTTCATATCTAGTCTAAGATATCTAACTTGCTCTTTTCTCTTTGTTGCAGCTAATGTTCCAGGTGCATGACCAGTAGACATACTCAGAGCAACGCACAAGGACATTTAGTTACACTCAGCAACCAGGAGCTCGCAAGATTAGAAAGAGAGAACAGACAACAGCCAAGGCCTACCGACACCACCATGGGTGATCACGGCCCTCAGGATGATCTCGCTGCAGCAATGCAACTGATGCAACAGCAGATGCTTCAAATGCAGCATACCATCCAAGCTCAGCAAGCAGCTGCACAACAAGCTGCTCAACAGGCTGCTCTCGCGCGGCAGGAACAAGCAGCGCAGACTGTTCCAATCGGGGAGAGAAACCTTCCGCGGAACATTCCTACTACGCGCTCTGCCATTGTTCCTCCACTTTGCACCCGGCAGGACTTCGAGATCAAGCCTGCTCTGATTGACCTGGTGCAGCGAAAAGTGTTCTATGGTCTCTCTGCAGAAATTCCAATGGAGCATATTGAGAATTTCGAAAAAGTCTGCAGTTTCACTCGTGCGAATGGTGTGCCACCAGACTACATCAAGTGCATGCTATTCCCATTCTCTCTTGATGGAAAAGCTGCACGGTGGTTGAACTCCCTCCCTACCGGCTCTCTCACTTCATGGGAACATGTCCGATCAGCGTTCCTCAACCATTTCTACTCTAAGGCGAGAACAGCTGCATTGAGGAACAAGATCACCTCATTCAGACAGCTCCATGATGAGCCTTTTTGTGACGCATGGGAGCGCTTCAATGACTACCAGAGAGAATGCCCTCACCATGGATTTGATGATGATTACCTTCTGGGCATTTTCTATGATGGAGTGGACTGGAAATACCAAGGTGCTCTAAACTCTTCGAGCAATAGAGACTTCATGACTCAGACCACTGATGGAGCGCTCAAGCTGATTGAGAACATGGCAGCTAGCTCGACCAATGAGAACCAGGAGAGCGATCGCTCCAAGGAAGTCAACAGTGTACACACCCAGAAAATTGATGAGCTGACAGCTAAGGTCGATCAGCTACTGCAGAACAACCAGGCACAAGGATCTGGGTATCAGAACACCACCCCGCAGAGCAATCAGCAAGCTGTTCCAGCCGCGAGTGCTCCGACTGCAGGGAACAGTCCGCCAGATGATCTGAAAAATCTGAACATTATGATGCAGCAGATGCTCCAGAGCCAGCAACTTCAGGTCAAGGCACTGAATCAGATTACCACAGACATCAACACCAGGATGGACAGCATGTTCACCGAGCTGAATTCAAAATATGATACTGTGAGCAACCACATAAAGAAGATTGATGTTCAGCTCGCTCAAACTGCTGAAACTGTTAAAAGACAACAAGAGATCATTCGTGGAAAAAGTGTGATGAATCCTAGGGTTGAGCACTGTAATGCAACCGAGCAGAGACGTGAGAAATCTGAGGAAAAACAAGCGAAACAACTGTTCGCTGAGACTGTTATAGGCGCAGAACAGAGAACAGTGCAGTCTGCTAGCTCTAGAGTGACTGCTCCCGCGCCTGCTCCCGCGACTGCTCCCACGACTGCTCCCGCGACTGCTCCCGCTCCCGACGGATCTACTGATATTCCACCAGTGCGAGTCTATGTTCCTAAGGTTCCCTATCCGATTCCACCTAGACACCTGAAGGTGTTGCCTAAGGTTGATGACCCTGGAAAATTTGCTTTTCCATGTTCCATTGCTGGAGTAGAATTTGAGGAAGCTCTTTAAGACTATGGATCTTGTGTGAATCTTGTCTCAAAGGCGATTGTAGACAAGTTGGGCATTGCTGATGTTGAGCCTTCTCAGGTGACTCTGACTTTTGCAAACTCTTCCAGAGCAGTTCCTTATGGCACTATTCGCAACCTTCCTGTCCAAGTTGGAGACTGTGTTCTCCATACTGAATTTCAGGTTGTTGAGATGAACAAGGATCATGAGATGCCTTTGATCTTAGGAAGGACATTTATGGCTACAGTGGGAGCAATCGTTGATATGCCTAATAAGAGAGTCTCCTTCTCCCACATCAACAAGAATGTCTTCTATCAGGCTGTTCCCACCAGATTTCAGAAACTACACTCCTCTTGCATCTCAGTGTTCAGTGGAGAAAAGCTGAAGGTTGTTCCAAGAAAGGAGCTTGGTAAAAACAGTGAGTTCAAGGAAGTTCTGAATGGAGATCCTCACAATGATACCAAAAAACTCAGTGGGAATGCAAGGGTGAAAGAGAAAGTCCAGAAGAAAAGGGTCAAAGGAGATCCTACTATGACTTTGACACCTCACTGGTGTGATGAAAAATCCATTGAATATGAGGTAAAGTGTAAGGGTACCTCTAAACCTTTCTCTAAAGTCAGAGTTATTCTCACTGATGAGCTGAAAGAGAAAGGAGAAGCTGCTGTGAAAGGATTGTTGAGCAGAGTTTTGAAGCTGAACATGTCTGATTGTGGAGCTTGTTTTGGAACAAGCCCTCATGCTCAACCCGACTGATCCCTGTCACCAAGTCAAGCTAGTGACTTTAACCAAGCGCTTGGTGGGAGGCAACCCACTGGTAAGTGTAAATATAACTCGGTTTTTTTTTTGTTTGCTTATTTTCGTTTTAGTTTATTGAGTTTCAGGTCAAAAAGCAGAAAAATTCGAGATACTTCGAAAAATTCTGGGTTGCAGAAACGGAGCTCCCTGTTCTGCAGGAGCCAAGAACAACCGCCCAGATGAAAATCTGGCGACAGAACACCCAGAATTTTTCGGAGCACCCGCTCCAGGTAAGTATCTCGACCAAAAAAAATTGTAAATTCTTGTTTTCACCTTCTCTCTGATTTATTTTCTCACCGAGACGTTGTGAAGTAAGTCTGGGGGAGGGTCTTCGTCGTTTACTAACTCGTTTCTTTCTTTTGTTTTTCTCTTGAGTCAGTTTGAGTCAGTTTTTAGGATCGAGTCAGTCAAAGTTTTGTGGGAATTAGGACCTTATTCTGTGTTGATCACTAACCACCTTGTGCTTTAGTTGTCTTATTCAGTGACCTTAGCAGTGGCGAAAGACACACATGTGGACCGGAACACCCTGACATATCTCACTTGATTCTCCAGAAGTTCTCAGCCGATCAGGTTACACTGGGTAGACTTAACTCCAAATACTTGAACCTAATCTTGACTGAAATTCTTCTTGTTATGGGCACTAGATCAGGGAAACGAGAACTACACTCAGGACTTCTTATTCTTTCTATCCATCTTGTTGTTCCTGAGTGGCTAGCTCATCTTTAGCTAGTTCCCACCCTGAACCTTAGCCTTTATTCCACCTTCATGCATTTGTTTTCCAGTGTTATATGTGCAGATATGTGCAAAAAGGTCGGAGAGGAAAGGATCGACGCAGCCTCTTACTCGTTACTGCTGCGCAGATTCAGCCAGAAGGAGAACAAGCAGATTAAGGGAGCAACCTCTCCATAACCAATGAGTTGTGCAAGAACACGGGTGGAGAACCAGAATGATTTGAACCAGAAGAACCACCAGTGGCAATCCAAACATCACATGTTACCTCCTTCTTCGTCACCCCACCATCCTAAAAAAAAAAAAAAAAAAAAAAAAAAAAAAAAAATCTTTCATTTTATTGAGCATATGGTGATGGAGAAGGAGAAGAATTCAGGATACACGAGCCATTGGGAAGGTCGAGCAGAAGAGTAGGTATCAATATGAAGGGATGAGGAGCAGACAGATGAGCGGAGCAGTCTGATGATTGTTCCCGAACGAAAAGAACAGTCGCTCCTGAGATAGCAGCTCCTGAGATAGCAAAACGAGTAGGGGGCTGTGGACATTAGGGGTGGGCAAAAAAACCGAACCGAACCGATTGAACCGAACCAACCGAACCGAAACCGATTCGAACCGAACCAAAGCCTATTATCAAACAGTTAGGTTTAAGATTTTCCCAACCCGAACCAACTGAACTGAACCCGATCCGAACCGAACCACGTTGAACCGAACCAAACTAAACCGAACCCATAACCAATGTGCATATAACAATATACAATATACTAAAATGCTAAGACTAAAGTTATTGTTAATTTTATTAAGGATTTTTTTTTAGTTTTCTATTTACTTTAGTTAATTTTTGTTTGATGTTTATAATTTGTTAAAGTTTTTGTTTTTGTTTCAGTTTTACATTATATTTAGTTTACATAGTTTATTTTGTAGAGGTATTATTAACGATGTTTTTTTAATTTTCTATTTATTATAGTTAACTTTGATTTGATTGTGCTCTTATAAATGTTTTGTGTTTCTAAAAGTTTTTTCGGTTTTATATTGAAATTAGTCAACATAATTTAGTTTTTTATAATCGTCAACACGATGATTTTATGACCATGCGTTTGTGTTTTAAAATCGAACCGAATTCAAACCGAACTGAGTTCAAACCGAACCGAAACCGATCCAAACCGAACTAACTATGGTTTACTTTGGTTGGATAAATCATTGAACCGAATTAACCAAACCGAACCGAACCCGAACCGAACCGATAAAATAACCGAAGTGCCCACCCCTAGTGGACATCAATGGAGCCGTCCTCTCACGACTATTTTGCGCGATATCCTGCATCCACTACGAAAAGTTGGTAGCCCCTAAACACTCTTTAGCTCCACCATAAAATTAGCCTGTTCCACACCTAACCCGTCTACCCTGAATAGTGCCTGTGATGAGAAGCTCACGCTGCTCTTAAATGAATGTAAGGAGTTCTGTCTCGATAGTGTTGCTTTTTCAGGTTTGAGATGTAGAGTATGGAGCCGATTTTCGAACAGCAGTCAGTGGGGTTCTGGTAAGGGTGTGTTGTCATAGTTTTACTGCTTGTATGGTTCAGAGATTCGTGGTTAAGGTATGGTTGCTGAGAATAGGAGAGTTCCCACACTTTCAAACCTTTCTCCCTGTTCTTGATACTTGGTCTTGTTCGAGGACAAACAAGGATCTAAGTCTGAGGGAATTGATATATGGTGTTTTATACATCATTGTATATATGTTTTCTAATTGGTTTTCAAGTCTTTATCGAGTCTTTCTAGTCCTTTTTCAAGTCATTACAGGTCTGGAGTTGCACTGGATGGGAGATGGACCTGCTGGAACAAAAGAAGCAGAAAACAGTGCAGTTTGGTGATTTTCACGCAGAACAGTCCGATGACTGTTCCCGATCAAGCGGAACAAGCAGACGGAGTGATCCCGCGGTTGTTCCCGACGAATAAGGAAAATACAACATCTCGGGATTTGCCCTAATTATCCTCTTTTTCTCTCCCAGCCGCCTGTGGCTTTGATATATCATATTTTATGTTTTCTCCTTATCATTCTACGCTTTCGGAGACACAAGAAACCATTGGAGATTTTTAGGATTATTGAATTTGCTTATTGCAAAGGGAGAAGGCTTCATCTCTCTCTCCATAGAGAAGATCATCTGAACCCTTTGTTTTCTACTCTGTTCTTATGCAATTTATTTCAGGAATTATGTTTTTGATTTCTTGCATCATGATCGAGTAGTGACCTTGCTCGCCTAGGGTTTTTAGGGTGTTGAGGCATGAGCTAAACATAGATAAGCGATCTATAACTGTTCTTCATTCATACTGCTCTTACTGCTTTCATTAAACTGATCACTTGATGTTAGATCACTAGTTCATCACCTAGTTAACCGCTTAGGATGATAACTTGACATGTATTGAATGAGCTTAGTATCCCTAATCAGCGAAAGTAGATATTAGGGTGGTAAGTGAACTGATCGGACCTGTTCTCTAAAGCTTGCAATCGATCCTCATCCCAACGACAGTTAGGTGGTGAGATCGATCTGCAAAGCGATCACTCACGATAGTGGAGTGTTCCAGCTGAGTGATCCGAGTTCTAGAAAGCACTTCATCGCGCTTGAATAATTGTTCGGCTCCAATTCAACACCCATTGAAATACCCTAGGCTAGCTCCTTGTTAAATTGAATCAATCTCTTGTTTTTCTTGTTTCCTATCGTCACCTTTTAAACCAAAACAAATATTCTTCTTAGCTTGATTTCGAAACTCATAGAAATAAAGTGTAGACTGGTCCTCTGGATTTGAATCTAAAGTACTATAATTGCAACTGTTAACTTGGCAGTATCAAGGATTCATTTTTAGTGTATCACCTGTTATTAATTACCATATAATATGACATATCCTTTTGGCGCTTTTATCTTCCAGCAAAGGCTTGAAGCTCACTGATACTTGGCTCCAGCACCTCCTTTTCCTCTGGCGGCTTTAATAGATTATGAGCTATCCAATATCTAGATTTAACCGTATACTGATCTTTCCTACTGTAATTCTAGCAGAATGTATCTTGACAATGGGCTGAGCTTATGGCCAAACTCCTTATGAGAGGTATGTCATCCGAACCCACATAATCCTCCAATAAACCAGCGTCCCAGTCTTTCAATACCTGATCTATAAGGTCGCTGACTCTCATGTTTGGGTTCAACACTGGTACTAAAGGTGTAGCCGGCCTAGCAGGCGTTATAGGGATCCACAGATCCTCCCATACCTTGACATCATATCCAAAATGAAACTTCTGCCTTATTCTTAAAAGCAGTAGCTTTCGTGACGCCAAAATACTAGTCCACACATAAGATGGGCTACTTGAAGAGTTTACTCTTAAAGGCGTACTTAATCTATAATATCTCCCCTTCAAGACTCGAGCCACTAAGGCATCAGGAAATTGAACTAGCCTCCATAGTTATTTTGCTAGTAAAGCATGGTTGAATTCATGAATCATACGGAAACCAATTCCACCTTCCTCTCTTGGTAAACATACATTTTCCCATTTCGTCCAGTGGATTCCTCTCTTTGGGGGATTTGAACTCCACCAGAATTGTGCAATGACACTTGCAAGGTTCTCACATATCTCCAAAGGGAGCAGGAAAGTGGATATAACATATGTGAGAAGAGCTAGCAAGATGGATTTAATCAACATTTCTTTTCCTTAGAAAGTCATCTAAATGTCCATCCATTCACTCTATGTATTAGCTTTTCTTTGACAAATGCAAAAGTTTACATTTTGATCCACTAATATCTTCTGGGATACCTAAGTGCGTTCCCATTCCTCATTCATTCTGAATCTCAAGTGTATTCTTAATCTCTTACTTTGCAGTTGCATTAATCCTCTTACCAAAGAGTAAGGAGGATTTCTCAAAGTTAATACATTGACCTGATGTTTTACCATACATCCTGACTACTTTCGTCACTTCTTCACATTCACGTGGCTCGTGTAACGTGCATCCCCATTATCCTCCCTTGGTTCTCTGCATGTTTAAGAAGGCTAACGAGCGTTTCTGTGCATAGAATAAAGATGAAAGGAGACAAATGATCTCCTTGACGTAGGCCTCTTTTCGGGACAATATTTCCTCTTGGTTGCCCATTCGCTAATACTTTGTACTTTACCGATGTAACACATCACATTATCCATGAAATCCAGACTTCTGAGAAACCCATCTTGCACATGACAGCTTCAATAAACGACCATTTCATCCTATCATACGCTTTACTCATATCCGTCTTAATGGCCATTCTTTGTTGCGTCTGCTTGGTTTAGTCCGCAGAGCATGAAACATCTCTTGGGCAATCATTATATTGTCTGAAATCTGTCTTCCAGCAACAAAGGCTGACTGGGTTTCTGAATTCATCTCTGGAAGAACTCTCTTTAATCTCTGGCATAGGACCTTAGAGGTTATCTTATAACTGAGATTATATTAGCTGATAGGCCTGAACTAAGACGTCACATTGGCTTTTGTCGTCTTCGGGATGAGGCAAATATTTGTATCATTCAGTCCATTGGCCATCGTCCCTTCTAAGAAGAATTTATTAAACATAAGAGTTATCCTCCTTTACAATATCCCAGAATTTCTGATAGAAAAGCGCAGTCATCCTTTCTGGCCCCGGAGCCTTATTTGAATGCATAACAAAAAGTGCTAATTTAACCTCTCATTCAGTGATTGGAGCTGTAAGGCTATCATTCATTGGCCCAGTAATCTTCGTGGATACTTCAGATATCGCCTCCTCTATATCTTCTGGGTTAGAGTATTCAAATATTTACCTGAAATAACTAGTGGCAATGGCCACCAATCCTTCTTAATCCTTTACCATATTTCCATCGGCATCTAAAAGCTGTGTGATTTTATCCCGGGCTGGCCTTTGCTTTGTTAGTGCATGGAAGAACTTGGTATTTCGATCACCTTCCCTTAGCCAGAATACATGACTTTTTTGTTTCTAGAACATTTCTTGTGCCTTAAGAGTATCAGAGAGTTCCTTCAACGCATCTGCAATTTCCTCAGTTGTAGCATCATTATTCGCATACAAGCCCTCCACTTTCTCCTTCAGCTCCTCCACTAATTTCGCTGAGTTCACATTGTGTTGTTTCCTCCACTCACTCAGAGCTTTACGGCAACTTGAGATATGTTCCATGATATTTGCATCGGGAGGGAGATCAGGAGATTTCCATCCTTCAAGAATAACTTGTTGTAGTTCCTCATTCTCCAGCCATCTCTTATCAAATTTGAATTTTCTTGATCTCCTCGTTGGTTTTGCAAGAATATCCTCAAGAATTGGATGATGGTCTGATCCCCATAGTCTCATATACTTCACATTCGAATGAGGAAACTTCTCATGCCAACCCGCATTTCCTACAGCTCTGTCTAGGCGGCAGCTAGAATAGTTATCCTTCGTGCTCTCTTCCCAACCCATGATAGCATGTAACCAGTGAAAGGCAACTCAAGTATACCACAATCACTTAGCATCTGTTTAAATGGTAAAAATGAGTTATCTGGGCGTTGTCTTCCTCCTTCTTTCTCATTGTGACTTGTGATTTCATTAAATCTTCTATCATAAACCAAGGTCCAGTTCTTGTAGTTGAGAAACGCGTAAGACGTTCCCAAACTTGATCTCTTCATTCTAAAACAGAGTCTCCATAAACAAACGTCATAAAGACTTTTATTCCATCAATGACTGACTCAATGTCAATCATACGGTTATTCGAAAATAAAACATTAACTTGAAATTCATCCATAAAAAAAAAGCTAAAGCTCCACTGAATCAAAGTGGCTCAGCAGAAAACAAATGAGCAAATCCTAAGTCAGCCTGAATGCTTTGCAATAGCAGCCTTCTCTTCTTCGTCTCTGAGAGGAACACAAGTCTTGGGCGATGCTGAGGCGTCGAACTGTGAGGTCGTGCCCAATCTATCGACAGTTCCAACTGACTGTCCACATTAATGATGTTTGGATGGGTTTTTGGAACCCATCAACACCATCATTGTTAGATTTGATACCTCTATCGGTCTTTGAGCTATGGTCACGACGCCTAGACTTCACTTATCACATTCTAGGGGAACCTCGACGGAGAAACTCATTCTTTTTCTTATGAACACCCAAAGGAGCATTCAACCGACCACCCACTCGGTCGCTTTTGTTGCTTTCAGTACCACTCCGATTCTTCGAAGATCCAGCCAACATAGATGATTGATCATTCTTTCCTTCCATATACATAAGGCCCTCTCCTAGAAGATCATCTCCTTGTACATCACACTCCATCGCACCTTCCTCATTGTAGTCAATTAACTACATTTCGTTTAAAGCACTATCATTTTCTCATCCATTTGCTCGTCCTCTGAAGCCTTAGGTGAGTAACACTACAAGAAAAAGTGGTATTGATAGCACAATAAGATAGCATTGTTTTCCGAACTGCTATGAAAAATCAAAAAAAAATTGAGTTTCTATTGATAGCAGTTTATTAATGCTATTGTGTAAAATTTGTGAGCGGGAAGAGAAAATCACTAATACCGCCAATATTGATGTGAAAATTGGATAGGAGGCAAAACATAATTTTTTCTATTTTTTCAATAGCATATTATGATAGCATTATTTTGAGACCTGCTATGAAAAAAATCAATTTCTGATAAAGTTATCTTGGCCAATTAGATCCATATGCGAGGATCACCTTCTCAGCTGTTGGATTACATTAAATCAAGGGCTGAGATTTATTCTTTTTATTTGATCTTTTCTTTTCCTCTTTGGCTCTCTCCTCTCTGTCGACATTGATTCACTTTTTTTTCTTCTTTTCATCTTCTCTCACTCTCATCTCTCCCATCTCCCTAACTCACCAAC
>NC_079515.1:16590098-16662181 GCF_000801105.2 Raphanus sativus
AAACTTCCTTAGATTGGTTAGTAAACATAAGACCCAAATCCTTCGTTCCTTGTAGATAACGAAGTACATGTTTTATTCCATTCCAGTGCCTTTGGGTCGGACATGAGCTGAACCTAGATAGTAAGTTCACAGCAAAACTGATGTCTGGTCGTGTATGGCCAGCTAAGTACATCAGAGCTCCTATGGCACTGAGATATGGCACCTCTGGACCAAGGATCTCTTCATCGTCCCTCTTTGGACCAAATGGATCCGTGTCCGGACCAAGGCTTCTCACGACCATGGGGCTGTTTAATGGGTGAGATTTGTCCATATTAAATTTCTTGAGTAGCTTTTCCGTATATGTTTCTTGATGCACAAGGATTCCATCTTTTACATACTCAAATTGTAAACCCAAACAGAACTTTGTTTTCCCGAGATCTTTCATCTCGAATTCTTTCTTGAGATATTCAACAGTTTGGGAAATTTCTCCAGATGTTCCTAAGATATTTAAATCATCTACATATACTGCAATGATTACAAAACCCTTATTGAACTTCTTTATGAAAATACATGGGCAAACCTGGTCATTTTTGTATCCTTCTTTCAGGAGATATTCAGATAGTCTATTGTACCACATTCGACCCGATTGCTTTAATCCATAAAGAGACTTGTTCAATTTGATACAATGTTGTTCTCGAGAACTCTCTTTGTTTTTCATTTCAATACCATCTGGAATTTTCATGTATATCTCATTATCCAGTGGACCATACAAGTAGGCAGTTACAACATCCATTAACCGCATATCTAGACCTTCTCTTATAGCCAGACTTATTAAAAATCTCAAGGTCGTAGCATCCACCACAGGGGAATAAGTTTCCTCATAATCTATTCCTGGTCTTTGTGAGAATCCTTGTGCAACAAGTCGTGCTTTGTATCTCACAACTTCACCTTTCTCATTTCTTTTTCTCACAAAAACCCATTTGTATCCCACTGGTTTTATATCATGGGGTGTCCGGATGATCAGTCCAAATACACCTCTCTTTTTCAATGATTCTAACTCCACATTAATGGCTTCTTTCCATTTTAACCAATCTGGTCGTTGCATGCATTCATATATAGATGTGGGTTCTAGATCCTCATTTTCCATCAATTCAAGTGCTACATTGTATGCAAATATATCATCCATGTCGACATGTTTTCTGTTCCATTTCCTTCCAGACATGACATAATTTATTGAGATCTCATTATTGTCAGGAACCTCAGTACCTTGATCCTTGGCGTCCCAAGTTTCTTTTGATGGTACATGAGTTCCATTTTCCATGTCTAGGGTTTCAAAGGATTCGGATTTCTTTGCACCTTTTCTTTTCCGAACTTCTTTGTCTTTGGAACCTGATGGTCTACCACGTTTTAACTGTGGTTTAGACGTAGTAGCAGCTTGATTATGTCCCTCATGGACATCAAGTCTTATTGGTGCATTGGCAGCTGGTATATATGACTTGGTTACTCTATTTGGGTCAGCAAAGGAATCTGGCAATTTATTAGCTAGCTCTTGCAAATGTATTATTTTCTGGACTTCTAGATCACAATCTCTAGTCTGAGGATCCTGCCATGTTAAGGATGTTTGATTCCATTTTATATCTTTTTCCAGCTTACCAAAATATCCCCCTAATGCTGGATACTTAGATTCATCAAAATGACAATCCGCAAACCTGGCCTTAAACAAATCACCAGTTGTTGGCTCTAGGTATTTAATAATAGTGGGGGAATCGTATCCAACATATACTCCCATCCTCCTTTGAGGTCCCATCTTTGTTCTCTGTGGTGGTGCTGTAGGCACTTGGACTGCACATCCAAAAACTCTTAGATGGGAAATATCTGGCTCATGACCCGTAATTAGTTGGGATGGCGAGTATTTATGTTCACTTGATGGCCTGAGTCTAATTAACTCGGCTGCATGTAGCACAGCATGTCCCCAAGCTGATATTGGGAGTTTGGTATTCATTAAAAGTGGTCGGGCAATCCACTGAATTCTCTTTATAAAAGATTCAGCCAGACCATTCTGAGTATGGACATGTGCTACAGAATGTTCCACACTTACCCCCATGGACATACAGTAGTCATTAAAAGCCTGGGAAGTGAATTCACTAGCATTGTCAAGACGTATAGTCTTTAAAGGAAAATCTGGAAAGTGTGCTCTAAGTCTTATAATCTGAGCCAGCAACCTCGCAAGTGCTAGATTACGAGTTGATAAGAGACAAACGTGTGACCATCTTGTAGATGCATCAATTAAGACCATAAAATATCTGAAAGTCCCACAGGGTGGGTGTATCGGTCCGCAAATATCAACTTGTATTCTTTCCAGAAAATTTATCATTTCCTTATTCACTTTGGCTGGTGATGGCCTAGTGATTAATTTCCCTTGTGAACATGCTTCACATGTGAGGTATTTAGGAATAACTCTTTTATTTTTCCAGTTGTGGCCTTTTGAATTTGTTATGATTTTTCTCATCATCACTGATCCGGGGTGACCCAACCTATCATGCCAAAGAGTGAACTCTTCTTTGAGTTCTTTGTTCATCACGGCATTAGCCTCAACCAGACTAGTCTTAACATAGTAAAGTCCAGTCCCACATGCTGGTATAGTCTCAAGGACTCTTTTATTGCCTTGGGTGATATTATAAATCTGAAGAAATTCTTTATTTCCTTCACCCTTGGTTTCAATATGAAAACCATTGAATCTTATGTCTTTGAAACTTAACAAGCTCCTATTAGAGCTAGGTGAGTACAATGCATCATCTATCTCTAGATGTGTACCATTAGGCAATAAAATGCATGCTTGGCCGCAGCCTTCGATTAGATTAGCTGTACCAGCTATGGTTGTGATGTCGGCTGTTTTATTAATCAGGTTTATGAAGTATCGTTTGTCTCTCAGGATGGTATGGCTGGTGCCACTGTCTACCACAAATGAGTCCATTCCACTTTTCATTCTTCAAAAACAATACATATAATTAATAATAATTTTTATGTATGGTATAAATATATATATATATATATTTTTTTTTCGTATATACTTTTATATATTTATAATTCTGAAGAATAATTATATAATCGTTTATATATATATATATATTTATTTATTTTTATTTATTTTTTTTTTTTTATTATACGATTTTTTTTAATTATTATACGATTATATATATATTTATTTTATACGATTATAGGTATTTATTTTTTATGTATGTTTGGGTTTTTTTTTTTTTTTTTTTTTTTTAGGCGTATGAATATATATAATCAAAAAAAAATTTATTAATGCATAATATAATGTTTAACACCAAAAACCAAAACATAAAAAAATAAGAAAACACCAAAACCGGGGAAAACAAAAAAAACTATGGAATTTTAATTCCTTATTTCAGAATGTCTGAAGTCTGAAACTCCATCTCGGTATCTTGGTTTGATCCTTCCTCTTTGTTCTGGACATATTCTGTGTCCTCTTCATCATCATCTCCTTCATATCCTGAGTCTCGAACCATATGAGCTTCCGGTTTCTCTGTTAGACTTTTAATATAAAGTTCACATAGGTGCTTAGGAGTACGGCAGTTCTTTGCCCAATGGTTCCCCATACCACAACGATGGCACAAATCAGTCTTGATCTGAGGTTTAAACGACACACTACGGCCACGACCACGACCACGGCTGAAGCCTGGTGTGTTCCCGCGACCACGTCCTCGCCTGTGTGCGTTAAACGTGCCACCTCGTCCCCTACCTCTACCACGGAATTAGCCGGGTTGGTTATTATGGTGGACAAGGTTACTCTCTTTCTTTTGCTCTATAGCAAGTTTAGAGATGTCAGGTAATGGAGCCGTTCCCGGAGGCCTCATCTCACTGTTTTTCATTAACAGTTCATTATTGGCTTCAGCCAACAAAAGACATTCGATCAACTCAGTGTATGTGGTGAACTTTCTTTCTCTGTATTGATGTTGCAATACCATGTTACTGGAATGCATCGTCGAGAAAGTCTTATTAAGCATCTCGAGTTCAGTAACTTTTTCACCACATAATTCCATCATGGAAACAATTTTAAACAGGACAGAATTGTACTCGTCAACTGTTTTATAGTCCTGGAACCTCAAGTGTTTCCAGTCATATTGAGCCCTTGGAAGCATCACCGTTTTCTGGTGGTCATAACGTCGCTGTAAAGCGTTCCAAAGGTCCAATGGATTTTCCATGGTTATGTACTGAGTTTTCAAACTCTCTTAGAGATGATGGCGTATTATGTAAATAGCACTGTATCGATCTTTATCACTGGACTTATTGTCACTTATGATCGTATCACCAAGTCCCTTTGATCGTAGCATGATCCTTGCATCAAGTGCCCAATCAAGGAAATTTTCACCATTGCTTTTCAAAGCAGGGAAGTCGAGATTTGCCAATTTAGACATCTGAAAAATTTATTTCCCCCATTAGTTATAATCATGCAATAACAATATATATAATATTTCAGTTCATTTTCAAAAATCAGATAATAAGTTAATGTAAAAGAAACAGACAATAACGGACAATAACGAGACAATGCGATGATGATTAGTTTCAAAAAAAACAAACGGACGAGTGATGAACTGATCAAATTATCAAGGCAATATATATATGTGAAAACAGAGTAGTAATACAAAACATAGCGAGCGAACGAGTGATTAAAAACTAATTGGACGAGTTGATATAGAACAGGGTAAGATATATATATATATATAAAACAGAGCAATATATATATATAATGCAAACAATATATGAAAACAGAGCGATACGCATATATGCCGTACGGTTTGCATTAATTGAAACAGAACAAATAAATGGATCAAGTAAGCGAGCTATAAACAAATGGATCAATTCAAATAGCTTATGCAATTAGATCAACAGGACGATATATATATATATATACGAAACAGAGCAATATATATAGGACGTACGGTTTGTATCAAGCGAAACAGAGTAATATATTTATATGCGAACCAGAGCAAACGGAATGATATATGAGAACAGAGCAAACGTGAAGCTATCTTAGAGAAAAAAAAATGACGACGATAGCTTTGGATCAAAAACAGAGTCAAGAACAATTGTGAGATCACGCATTAACTGATATAAATTCTGGTTTTTATTTGTTCTCTTTTGAAAGACATGTTAGCTAAATATAGCTACATGTATGCGGGTAGGGGTTTTAAGATTTCTACTCGGGTTCTAGTATAGTTTTCGATGATACCTTACACTTTTGATGGGTTGATCGGTCTAGAAGAATGAGATCGTCGGAGCTCTGTTTCTTCTCGTCACGGGTTGCTACTCGTCGGAGCTTGCTTCTTCTCGTCGAAGAACCAGGGAGAAGAGGCTATTTTTTTTTTTTTGTGTTGGCTATTAGCTAGGGTTTGTAGGGCAGTATCGTTGCTGATAACGTGTTCAATACGAGACGGTAAAAGCTTGTGTTTTATTCATTGACTCAGAACCATATATATATTGTCGATCATATTCATGATAGACACAAACTGTTTGTTATCCTAAGTAATAGGGATATAAGATAAACATCAATAAATATGTCGATCACCAAATCAATACATAACAGAAAGAGATTAATACCTTGTTTATGTCGTCTTCTTGTGTTTCTAACTTCCAACTTAGCGTGGTTCTTTACCCAATTTTAGGGTTAACTAAGTGGGAATAACATTAATTAGGTTTTTTAATTTGTTAAAATAACAAAGTGATCCCCATATTTATTAATTATTTATAATTTTTTTTCTAAAATAAAAAAGAGTTTCTTACGCGTTTTCAAAACAGAATCGTGAGTTTCCAAAATAGAAACGTAAGTTTCCATCAAGTTTCCAAATTGAAAATTTTAAGAAACGAGTTTCCATTACGTTTCCACGAGTTTCGGAGAGATTCCGATTCTGAAACGTTTCCGAAACGTGAAACGTACCTTCGACCAAGTTTCCATGCAACATAGTCAATATTTTCATGTATCGATTTTTGGATTTTGAAAAATATCTCATTCAGATATTATATAAAACTATGCTGGGTCTGAATAGGGTCTCATGGGTCCAAAGGTGTATGATTCTCGTGTAAAATAATCAGAAATATTATATAAAATTTCCTGTTGGGAGTTCCTATTTTAGAGAAACTTGCTCCACCAATAGCTCCGTTTTTTATTGGTCGTACTGGTACCCAGTTGTTTCTTACTGATGGTAAAGCTGATAAACCACCTCTTCTCTTGAGGATGGCATCTGATTGTGAAGATCTGAAATTCTTGTGAGTAAAAGGCTCTATCATTATAATGACTTATTTTTAGATCCTCATGTATTTCCTTTTCTGGCAGATCGTCTCTGGGGGCGTTTCTATGTCGCATCCTATATGCAAACGTATCTTATGACTGTATCCTTTGCATATCTGTTAATGTTTCTGTTTAACATGTTCAGTCATGATTTCTAGTTTTGTCTGCATTTGTCTTTCTAATCTCCTTTGACATCTATTAGACATGGTTGGTTGGCGTACATCTTCCATAAGGAGAGAAACTGAACTTTTCAAGGTACATTTACTTTAATCTGAAGCGGTAAAACCTTTACATTAAATTAAATATTATCATTTATGTTTTCCTACTACTTCTATATAACTTGATCTTGAGTAGCACACCAGCTTACATGGATATTCACCAAAGATGTTTTGCGTAGTTCATTTCTCTCAAATAGCTCAAGAGTCTGCGGAAGATTGGTTGCTGTATTTTCTTTGTGCACAAAGAAGCCCTCTGGGGCTTGTAAATAATCCGATGCAAGATTGAAAACTAATGCCTCCGTTTCATAAAGAATCATATTTTAGAAAAAAAAAGTTGTTTCTAAAAAATGTGTTTTGTATATTTTATTGCATTTTATCAATTAATAAATATGATTAATTGAAAATTTAAAAAAATTGTGATTTTTATTGGTTTATAACTATAAGAAATAAATAATTACAAAAGTTTATATTTAATACTAAAATTATTAATATGTTTTATTGATATATGTGAACAATCTGAACATGTATTATGAAGGAGCAAGTATTATTTAGCTGTTAAGACTGCGATCTGATAGTTATGCTTTTGCCCTTTTTTATGTTCCACGCAGCCTCCACGACGGTCTTTGGATGGATACAAGCATGTTGTTGATGTAGAATACTGCCCAACTGTTTCATCAGATGGAGCCCATTTCCCTCCAGAAGCTGCTAAAGCCAAGGAAGCCGCACAAAGCTCACCTAGTCCCCAGAACACACTTCAGTATCATGAAATAGTGGAAGGTGAGGACAAAGAAAGCCAACTATTATCCCCAAACATTCGATTTAATTGGTCGTTCTAAATCGTAACAGTTTCCAAAAAAAATATTTTCAGAGGAGATGATCCGTAGCCTGCAGATGTTAGGGTGGAAGAAAGTTGATGTCAGCTTCCACTCCACCTTCTGGCCTTACTTAGCTCATAACAACATTCACGTAAACTTCCAACATCTTCACTTTGTCGGAGCTCTTTTAATTCTTTCAGACATGACCTAATAGAGAGGTTTGGGTCTTGTTCAGGTAAAACGTGAAAGACTTCACAAAGCAGGAGCTGGAGTTGTTGCGCATGTGGTAGATAGCATAAAACAGCAAGAGTCTTCCACCTTTATTACCGCCAGCTTATAAATTGTTCAAGAGTGTTTTACCAGTTAAGCTGAGTGTGCCGAGACATTTAAATCATACATGTGTGTTCTTTCTTACCAGTTGGAGATTGATGCGGATCAAGAACGTTCACATTCTTGACGGTTTTTTTTTGGACTTAATCAGAGGAAGTACAATCTAATTCATCCGTACATTATTGTCTTGTATCAGCTTAATGTGATGGTACTACACTTGAAATAAGTTATAGGTAAATAAGCGTCTATAGATTTTTGTTTCCCACTTTAAAATTACGGATTCATGCCAAACTTTATAATTTTTTACTCAATTTGTTTTGGATTCTTACTGCTGCATTTTTCTTGATTCATGCAAAAACTTCACCTCCATTCAATTTCTCTAGTTAACATGTAAATATTTTAGGAAAAGATTATTAAAAACGTTCTTAAATTTTTGTCAAATTAATGACACATGGATCTTACTTTATTCTGAAAAGTTTGTGAAAAAATATTTTCTTTTCTAATCTTGGCGAACAACAAATTCACTAAAACTCACTTTTTGGATTCTTACTGTTGCACGTCTTCGAATACACGTGCAACAACCTATAGGGACTGTGTCGGAACCTATTTGCTTCACGGACGCTGCTTGGCAATCGACCACGTTCCGGGCAGGTTGTGGCTGGACTGTGCTGAGCTCGGAAGGAAACAACCTGCTGCAGGGGACCTGCGTGTTTCACCACATATCGTCAGCACAAATGGCGGAGGCTCTTGCCATCCAATCGGCTCTCACCCACGCTGTGAAAGCTGGGATTTCTAGAATCTGTATTAAATCAGATTGTCAGACGTTCATCGCGTCCATTCACTCGAAGTGCCACTCGACGGATCTCTACGGAATCATTCGAGACATCGAACATCTATCCTCTTGTTTTTCCAGCATTTCTTTTAGTTTCATTTCGCGTTCCATGAACTTTTTGGCTGATTCATTGGCCAAATCTACTTTGTACTCATCTCTCCCCAACTAGGATTCTAGTTGGAAGGTTATAAAAAGTTTGGTGTTCAAAAAAAGAAAAGAATATAAGACATGTTTGAGAAATGAAATCAAGTTCTAGCTGGCTCATACAAAAAAAATCTTAAATGAATCCAATAAGAAAATATTATTAGCAGAAAATGGATGGTAATGAGAAACAATCGGGTTCAAATAATACGCAACTGGTCAAGAACAACAAACACCAAATATAAACAAGCATTTCCAAAAATAGACATGTGTTTTGGTGTTTTGTCTATTTGTTCTCTATAAAAGGAGATCATTGGTTGGATCTATCATTTCTTCATCTTAAAGAATAATAATGGCAAAATTCGTCATCTTCTTTCTTGCCTCTGCTCTATGTTTGACCACCCTCCTTCACTTCGCGGCCGCTGATGCCGACGACTTCGACCGCTTCCACATCAAGGGCTCCGTCTACTGCGACACCTGCCGTGTTCAATTCCAGACCCGCCTCAGTAAATTCCTCGAAGGTAATTAAGATTATCTAATATAATTCATATGTGGATCATCTACAATCGCTAGGAACATATATTAGTTATACAAAGTGAATCCCATGTTTGTTTGGTTCAATGGTCTCAACTATGAAGTAAATGTTAGTTTTGCGTTATTATAAGCTATAATAACATGCATTTACTCATCTTTTAGCAAGGATTTACGATTTGTCATCTTGTATGGAAAAAACTAACATAGTTTTAAATGACCTAGCGTACTTAAACGTCTAGACATGACCCTGGTTATTCACATGTCTTAGTTCGATAAGATTATAAAAAAAAGGAAAAATTCGTTTTGTGTGTATTTCAGGGGCAAAGGTAAAGCTCGAGTGCAAGGGTCGTGAGAACCAGACAGTGACACTGAGCAAAGAAGCTGTGACCGACAAAGATGGAAACTACGAGATGGTAGTTATGGGAGACCACGAAGAGGAAGTGTGCGAGATCATCCTCGTCCAATCACCAGACGCAGAGTGTGGTGAAGTGAACAATCAAGAGTTCCTAAGAAACGCAGCCAGGATCAGTCTCACGGCTAATGATGGAATTGTCTCCAACGAGATTCGAACCATTAACCCACTTGGGTTCATGAGGAAGACTCCTCTCGCTGATTGTCCTCAAGCTTTCAAGGAGCTTGGAATCGTCCCTGACGTCATCTTCTAAGCTCTATATATTAATTATACCCATATATATCGATCTCTCAACAGTTTATTTTTGACAACTCTTTCTATCTCTTATATAAAACATTCTTTTTACATGTTGTCGTCTGAGTTTACTTAACTAACGGTGTTTTCTTTTGTTTATATCTTGTGTTTGTATTCCAGCAATTTTTCTTTTGTTGTTTTACCCTTGGGTGTTCTTTTATTTTGTAAAGAATGATCTGATTACCTTCCAAATTTGTAAGTTTCGGAAGTTCTTGTTTTAAGAATGATTTGAACACGTAAACATGATGTGCAGAAAGCAAACATTCACCACCTTCTTGATTTTGAGGTGAAAAAGATAACAATAGAAGTTTTGTTGTGAAAGATTAATATTATTTAGAAAGCCTTTAATGTCTAAAACGCTTAATCACAAATCAAGACTATTTTAAGGTAGTTTAAGCATTTATCAAATAAAAATTATTTTAAATATATGAAACATCATCATATATATGAATTTATATTAGTTATAACTTAAATATATTTATAGTTTTATAATTTTTAAACAGAGTAACTACCAGAGTTTACAGTTCAAAAAAACTACCAGAGTTTATTAAACTTTGCAGTTTATAAAATTGTACGCGTAAATGCTATTTAGAAGATCACCAACACTAAAAACACTATCTAATATTTTAAGCAAAATAAAAAAGAACACTATCTAATACTAAGATTGATTTTCCAGCATATCTCAAATTTATTAAAAGATGAAAATAATAAAAATTATGAAAGAAAAAGAAATGGATTTCTTAATAAAAAAATTTAGTCTTTTTAAAAGACTAATGAATTCTTGGCTTTATTTCAATGTATGGTGTTAAGAGAATTTTTAATTTTACTAAAAATTGTAATAGTCAATGATATTTTGTAATATATTTTGTAATTAGTTGAACAATTTTAATTTATATTTAAATTTATATTAATTTATTCTTCTATGAAACAATTACCCAATAAATTATACTGACACTTTATAATAACATAATAAGTCATATTTTTCTGCCAAGACACTTTTTCTAACTTTGTCTCATTTCTCGTTTCATTTATTAACTAAAAAGAAATTGGCGTCAATACATCCAAAAATACTTCTATTAAGCCGTATACCATTGCATTAAGTAAACTATTATGATTACCTTTTTGTCCCTGAAAGCTACATCCCCTACAACCTGCAGTCTCTGTGTTGTATGTCTGGTTGTCCCTTCTCATCCATTAGATAATTCCATGTCTTGCGTCTTTTCAAAAATTAAACCAAGCAGTCTCATTTTTTCTTTTCGGTTTCAATTTTTAGCATCAAAGAGACGTATTTGTTTGAGTTTCCCCAACTAACATTTTCTATTCATCTCTTCTTCTTTTTTTTTTCATTTTGGACCTCTTGATTCTTGGTTTCTCCAGAACCCTAATTCCCTAATTTCTCACTTTTACTTTCTCTTTACCCATTCAGATAGATGAAATACCGCTTCCGTCGAGAATGTTTGTCGTAAGTGAAGAGCCATTAGGAGACCATATAAAATTGTACCACAAAATCAAGAAGACGGAGATGATTATCGATGCGTTCAAACCAGAAGAGTTGGAGTTCTTGTGGAACTCGACTTTCGGCAAGATTCTTGCTATTGACAAGAACCCTCCATTCTTGGGTGCGTTTGTTCAGTGCATTATTGGTAAACTTTTGAAAATGAACAAGAAGTACGAGATCTGGATATTGTTTGCGGGGAGACCCCTGTGAGAATGTCAATTCGAGAATTTGATCTACGGTTTTTTCAGATCTTTGGTGTTCTTATGAGTTAATATGTTGTATGATAACTTATTGTTTTATATGATAAATAATTTTTGTTACATGTTACATTTTTTTGTTAGCTGACACATATTTTGATACCAAAGAATTCATAATTGTTTAATATGATGTTACAAAAGACTTGAAATGAACTGATACATGGTTTATTTAGCTGATAAATGGTTTGTTAACTTGTATATTGTTCGATACTTGTTTTATTAGCTGAAAATGGATTGATACACGTCTGTGAATTAATATGTTACATGATAATTTGATTGTTATCTGATAAACAATTTGTTATCTGGTATATGTATTGTTAGCTGATACATAATTTGATACTAAAGAATTGATAATTGGTTAGTATAATATTACAAGAGACTTGATGTTCATTAATACATGGTCTATGTAGATGATTAATGGTTAAATAAATAGTTTGTGAGCTTGTACATTTTTTGAGACTTGGTTTGTTAGCTGACAAACCAAGTTGATACATGGTGTGTATTAATAAGTTATTATCTGATAAATTATTTTTATCTCGTATAAGTTTTGTTAGGTGCTTAATAATCTTCCAGAATAATAATTGGTGACAGCTGAAAGATTCTGAAAAAGATTGACGCAACATCTTTATGCAGATGAACCAAATTCTTATCAGATCGATTGTTATTCAAGAATTTGTTTTTCGCAGTTTCTGTATTTGCTTAAGAGATATTGTTATTTATAATATTTCGCCTCTAACTTTCTTTTTATTTGTTTAAGAATATGGATAATCATTAATTATAAAATTTTGTTTTTAATATTCTTTTTATTGATAAAATTGAATAGATGTACTAATTACAATACAACTTACATACTAATACTATAGCTAATTAGTAAGTTTAAACATTAATATAATTTTTAACTTCTAATATTAACAATTTACGTTCTATTTTCAACTATGTATGACTCATCTGTTATACTCTACATTTAGCTATACTTATTATTATTATTATTATTATTATTATTATTATTATTATTATTATTATTATTATTATTATCATGTACTGAAAACTTATATGCTAACATTTTATATGACAATTAAGATTGTATAATAAATTTAAATACCCAAAAAAATACACATGTATTTATACATTTAAAATTTGAAATAGACATAACTATATTTAGCTCACTTTATGGAAACCGTTAAAATACATGGTGTATTTTTCGTCGTTAGCGTCTAGTACTATCTTTATATTAGATCTTTTGATATATTATCCCATACTGTTAGATGATATATACTACTATGCCTGTTACACATTACACTAATTATAATTTGATCACAAATTAGTTTTCAGCTAACATAATATGTATCAGCTAAATTCTATAATTATACGATGTGTAAGCTAGGTAACGTTTGACAACAACAAAGTTAACCGTTAATAATATACTGGATATGTAACACAACAGGTTAGCTGCTATATTGTATCTTACCGTTAACGTAATCTCAATTTGATCTTCCATATTTATCTCTTTCTTCTACACATATTTTTTTATCAGTACATGCTTTATAATCTCCATGATTGTTGTTGCTTATCTCTTCTTCTTCTCTTGAATCTTAATTTCGTACACCCTTTCCAATAATAAGAAAATAAATAAGCCTAATACACATTCAATATATCATAAACTTTAAATCAAAAGAATACAAAAATATATATATTCTCAGAATCGATCTGCCATTAATGCAGTTTTTTTTTAAGCTTACATGATTTATTTACTACTGTTTTGATTGCAGTGAGAACAAATATTAGAGGCGGTATAAAATCTACTCTTTATCCACCAGACTTTTCAGTGAAGCCATCTCCTACGGTCAAACCTATGCATGCGAACAACTCTGCACCTAGTTCTCTTCTGCCTATTTTTCTGACACAAAGAAGGGGTAGATGACATTTAGAGTTTATTATCACAGGGACATTTAGCTAATATATATCTTTTTGTTGGGTATATTACACTTAATCTCTCTTAACTAAAACATAGTTTTTTATTATTGGTGGATCCTTTCTCTTCTTTTTCTTCCTTACCAGATCATATTTTTTCTTTAATATAAAGCTTCCATGTGACTAGCTAGAGAAAGATTCTCTCCCTCAACCCTACTGATGTTCTTGCTGGTGCTCCACCTCTCATCGTCCAATTCACTTGGCTTAGAGATAGTGTCACCGCTTTAGCCGTCGGTGTTAACTACTGTCTCTGATGAGATTGGAAGAGCTGAGTTTCTCATCGTGTTCTGAGTTAACAAGAGATTCACTAAGTCAAACTAAGCTAAAACAAAGACATTTATGGGATCCGATGGAACTCATCTGGCCGTAGTCTTCTCTCTCACATGAAAAGAGTCATTTAGGTGATCGATTCATAAAAGCTTGCAGATTTTAGATTTCTGATTTTGAAATCATAATTATTAACACATGAATGCTATATAGATAGGTAAAACCCCAAGGAAAACATGTAAAACTGGAAAAATCGAAGAAAAAAATTTGAAGAACGACAAAAATTAGGTTAGTCCAATCGCAAATGGAAAGATTAAAGGTAGAGGATGAGGGTAATAATGTTTTTTCTCTTTCATTAAACCAGAAAATGACAAAACTTGAACCTAAGAGCACCTCCAACAATTGATACTTAATGAGTTTTTTAGATAAAATTAAAGAAAAATTAAAAAATTAGGAGAGAAACAAGAGAAAGTATCTTAAAAGTGATGGTATTAGATATTCTTAAAATCTTAAGACACCACATGTCTATTTTTAATTGGTTCACCTTATCAAAAATAATTAATTTAAAAATAATTAATTTTAATTAGATATTTAAATTAATATAAAATAATAATACTTTTTAGTCAATAACTCCTATTTTAGAATTTTACCATTGAGATTGCTCTAACAACTTAGATGCATAATAAATGTCACATACCACCAGCCTACTTAATAACAAGACTTTCATATTACAAATTTAACTTCTAAATAAACACACAAATGCAAAATAACACTTCTTAAAATGAACTAAATAAACTTATATATGCTAGTTTCAACACAAAATATAATTGATGTTGTCCATAAAAATACAAATACAAAACTCCAAGAGAAATCAATGAATTTGGATATCTATATGGACACTATATTATAGATAACTGGTATAAATGAGTTTCTAAATTTTCATTTTTTATCCCAGGTGATATATATACACATCTAATATTAAAAATATTTAAATGATTTTTCATAAAACATTGTATATGGAGGCAGTGAAATATATGTATACACATTAACGATATATGACTGTGCAAATAAATATTTACACATATTTGTAAATCTTATGATTCATGTTGTCTGCCTTCAGTCGTGGTTGAGACAGAGATTGAGCCGTCGCTGAGAAACATTGAAACTTGCTCGTGTTGTACACATGTACACGCTTGTTTGTATACAATCAATCAAAGTTTTCTAAAAACATCACAAAAACTTAAACAAACAACATCAAAGAAATGGAGTTTGTAATCTGATCATTACACAACCCAACAAAATAATATCCTAGTATCTGTGTTTACAATTTTTTTAATATACATAGTGATATCAGTAATAATTTTATTGTACATAGTGATGTACTTTGTTTTTATAGGTTTTTAGCTATTTATTTTAGTTATTTTTGTATAAATGTTGCATTTAGGTGTCACTTGGAGTTCTATGTGTACATTTTTGCATACACAGGAGTTAGCATGAACAATCAAGAGTTCTGGGACAAAATCAAGGTCCGAGAGCTTAAATCGCCCGATGCGAACAAGCTAGATCGGTCAATCGATCATGCTCATTCGATATTTTCGATTTGGTCAACCCGAGTTTCATTCAATTTAGATAACTCAACAGATTTTCCGTCATAAGTTCATCGGTAAAAATTCAGTCGGGAAACTATATCTTAGAAGCTATACATCCTAATAAATGAGCTAGTGACAATGAAATGTCAGTAAATATAGATTTTGCAAAATGTCTAGTGGGATATTGCTTTAGCCAAAAAATATCTAAGTAGATCTTTGCAACTAATGTACATATAAGTACATATGGATATCATACAAAAAATAACTCAGTCCTCATGGGAAGACAAATACCTACTACAAAACCAAATTTATGTTATTCATTCTCCATAAAACATCACTTACAACCAACAACTAATCACACATTGAGATACTATAAATTGATTACATTGCGGATATATAGATATATATTCAATTGTATATATCATATATACTAAATGAGTACTTTGGTCTGGTGGTCAAAATCGTTATTCTTTATGTTCAAGACGTGAGATCGATTATTGGACGATGCATTTTGCTTCTTTTTTAATGTTCTCTTTAATGAGTGGTATTTTTGTAATTTTATTTTCATCTTCCTAAAGTCAATTAGAGTTTTTTTGCAATATTTCTCTACGGCCACCAGCCATTATTTTCATCAATTTTTTTTTCATTTTTCTTGTTTATTATACTTCAAGTTTGTAAAAAAATCGTTTAAACCCAATTTCAAGCTTTTAAACTCGGCAAGATAACTTTTTATTTTGTTTTATTTTTCAGATTTAATGGCCGAATTGGACCAAAACACCATAGTCAACAACCACCACTACGATTCCAAATGGTCACAGCGTTGGAGATGAGCGCATCAGAGTTATGTAGAGGTGATTCTTCGATGATGACTGAAGCAGCGACAAGGAGACTTCGTGTTCAATTTCTACATTTCAATTTTTTTCATTTACATTGGCTTCACATAAGATCTTGAGCAAGAACAGAGAGTCTGGTGGTTTGTGCTCACGAGCAAACCCTGATTTGATTGCTGCTGAAGTAAATGCAAAACAAAATTTGAAAAATAAGTGAAAAGATGAAAGAAAAATAAATCATATTAATTGATATTTCAGTTATGCTTGGGTTAGAAAAGAATGAAATGAGTAAAATAAAGTTTCTAAGGAGCACAAAGTATCCTATTATGTTATAAGATCTTAGAAAATGACCCTAAATCCTATCAGCTGAAAAAAAAAATCATATAGTCGTATAGTTTTAAACCAAAAGAATTTTAGCAGAAGATTCAATATATCGATTCAATATTTCCGATTCAAAAGTATAGCGAGGAGTTTTCGTTCGGCTATACTATATAACGATTCAGTATTTCCTATTTAGTTTTCTAACCCGGTTTGATCCAATTACTTTTAGTCTCTGTTCAAAAACGCGGGCGCTTAGCCGACTAGGCGTCCGACTAGGCGTCCGACTAGGCGCTCGACGGTGATGAACCGCCACGATTTTAGGCAATTCGGTGCAACTAATCGGATACCTATTAATTACTGACTAATCGCCTAAAAATCGAACAAGCCGATTTTAAACAATTAAATTTTGGACTATTTAGACAAATGTTTTGGGCCATAGAACATGTCTATCTGTCCGAAGAGTGTTGTAACATTCTCTGTGTATTTATAGAAGATTTCAAGACTCCTCTAAAAAAGAATTAGTCGATGTGGGACAAATGAAGTTAGTTTTCAAATTTTTTTTCCTTATTCGCGTGCAATTAAAAACAAGGGGTTATTTGTGAAATAACCAAACAAAAAACTAAAATTAGTTTTTAAGAGAAAGAGTAGAGAGAGATAGGAAGAGAAAAGGAGAGAGAGAGAGTGAGATTTTGGCTACTTTGTAAATTTTGTTTTTTTCTT
Source organism: Raphanus sativus (assembly GCF_000801105.2). Taxonomy (NCBI): domain Eukaryota; kingdom Viridiplantae; phylum Streptophyta; class Magnoliopsida; order Brassicales; family Brassicaceae; genus Raphanus; species Raphanus sativus. Next base: position 16,607,420 of record NC_079515.1, read on the forward strand.
AGCTACTAGGTGCAATTTCTGTAAAAACAATAAAAAACTAAACAATAAAAAAATTGACACCACAGATGATTCGAACGCAATACCTCATGCTGGAACAAATAACTATCCCACCACTGAGCTATGTAATTTACTCGTTTAGTTTTCTCACGTATTTATCTTTATACTCGTATATATAATTAAATAATAATAAAAACTAATCTCCGCGTATACCCTGCTTAATCCCGATTTTTCGGTAACTCGATAGGTTCGGAGTCATCGTTTTTAGCGTAGTTTCGAACAGATCTTTTAGTTTAGTATGTGTCGTCAAAAAAGAAAAAAAATAATTGGCAGAAACGCGGGTCTGTTGCAGCCAAACGCCAAAATGTGTGACGCGAACATTTCTAAGCGTTTGTCCCTGAGAAATGACATAGATACCCCTCTGTAAATTTTAAAACTACGAAAGACCTTTCTCTATCTTCCTTGCCAAGACAGACAGACAGACAGACAGCCAGAGAGAGATATAATATCTGGAGCCGAGACATCCTTTTCTCTACCGTCGTCGAAGAGGCTTTACCCAGTAGGAGACGACGACAATTCATCAGTGAGTTTCTTCTCTCTTGCGCAATTTTCTTTACTTGTTCTTGTGGGGTTTGGGCATCAGATCTAATCAAATCTGGGTTTTGGCGATTTTCTTTTGAAATCAAATCTGGGGTTCCCCCTATCGATAGATTCTAGGGTTTAGCTTTGTTCGAATTACTTCACTAATCAAATCCTTGGGTTGGGTTGGCTTGATGATGTTTTAAGCGTATATATTTAAATCGATTAGAGAATTAAAGAATATATGGAAGAAATTGAACTCGAGTGTTAGCAATTACAGAGCTACATCTCATCGGTTACACTTCTATATGCTTCGTAAGTGATCTGTCTTTGATAGTTTATTTATATCTGATAATCTTGTTATTGGGTCTTGTGTTGCAGGGGGGGTGTTTTGAGTTTGTTACATACAACCCAACCACAATGGTTTCGTTTCCCGCTACAACCGAGACGATCTCCCTGGCTCTAGAAGCCAACAGCTCGGAGGCTATTCAGATACTCTACCAGGTCTTGGAAGACCCTTCTTCCTCTCCAGAGTCTCTCCGGATCAAGGAGCAAGCCATCAGCAACCTCTGCGAACGTCTCACCGAAGAGAAGAGAGGCGAGGATCTCCGGACACTCTTGACCAAGTTGAGACCTTTCTTCTCCCTCATCCCCAAGGCCAAGACCGCCAAAATCGTCAGAGGGATTATCGATGCTGTCGCCAAGATCCCTGGAACCACTCATCTCCAGATCACTCTCTGCAAAGAGATGGTGGAGTGGACGCGCGCCGAGAAGCGTACTTTCCTCAGGCAGAGAGTTGAGGCGAGGCTAGCTTCGCTTCTGATGGAGAACAAGGAGTACGTTGAAGCTTTGGCGCTGCTGAGTACTTTGGTTAAAGAGGTTAGGAGGTTAGATGATAAGCTCCTTTTGGTTGACATTGACTTGTTGGAGAGCAAGCTTCACTTCTCCTTGAGGAACTTACCCAAGGCCAAAGCTGCACTCACTGCTGCCAGGACAGCTGCAAATGCTATTTATGTCCCACCGGCACAGCAAGGTACTATTGATCTCCAGAGTGGGATCCTTCACGCTGAAGAGAAGGACTACAAAACCGGATACAGCTACTTCTTTGAAGCCTTTGAGTCTTTCAACGCTCTCGGAGATCCAAGAGCCGTTTTCAGTTTGAAGTACATGTTGTTGTGCAAGATCATGGTTAGCCAGGCTGATGACGTTGCAGGAATAATCTCCTCAAAGGCTGGACTCCAGTACGTTGGCCCTGATCTAGATGCCATGAAGGCGGTCGCTGACGCGCACTCAAAGAGGTCGTTGAAACTGTTTGAGAACGCTCTCCGTGACTACAAAGCTCAGCTGGAGGATGACCCAATTGTCCACAGGCATCTCTCTTCTCTCTACGACACGCTTCTGGAGCAGAACCTGTGTCGTTTGATCGAGCCTTTCTCACGAGTTGAGATCGCCCACGTTGCTGATCTGATTGGGTTGCCTATCGACCATGTGGAGAAGAAGCTGTCTCAGATGATACTTGACAAGAAGTTCGCAGGTACGTTGGATCAAGGAGCTGGATGCCTCATCATATTCGAAGATCCAAAGGCGGATGCTATCTACTCGGCTACTCTTGACACCATTGCTAACATGGGGAAAGTCGTTGACAGCCTTTATGTCCGGTCTGCCAAAATCATGGCCTGAATGAGTGATTGATTGGGTTCTTTTTCTATCTTTCTTTTCTTCATATTCGGGTTTTAGACAAAGAAACTGTGTGGATTGTTCCCATTGGCTTCTTCTGAGATACAGATTGAAGTGTGTCTTTCCTTTAGTGCTTAAAACTGTAGAATTTGTTTTCATTTGGTTGCTCCTGCAGTTTCCTTCTATTAACCTCAGCAAAGTCGCAACAAGTCTTAACTCATTCATTGATTTGTTTCGGCTCTGCATTTATAAAACTCTGACCAACCCTGAACTCAATTCGCAGGACCCACCAGTTTCTGTTACCAAAGCATGACATGACTTGCACACAAGTCTTTATTTTGTTGTCTCGTCTGTCATATTCTTTTGTGTTTACAACTTTAGACAGTGTTGCTTTTCCATTTAGCTTTGAGTGATTCAACTTATAGATTTGTTTCTCAAAATCTAAATTCTTGAATTTTCGCCGGTTTCTCTGCGAATTGCTATAGCTGTTGTCGACTAGTTTTGGGTTTTACACGCATAGTTTCCTCTTTGCCTTGGGATGTCCTGAAGTACGTTGCCGTTTACAAAGTGAAGTCACCTTTTTATTCTAAACGTTGCCGTTTACAAAGTCAAGTCACCTTTTCATTCTAACACTTTAAATTCTGTGACATACTATTTTCATCCATAATATTTTGAGTTTGAAAATATCATCCATAAATGTTAAAATGACCATGTAAATGTTTGATCTTAGTATATAAAATAATTTCATAAAATAATTTCATAAAAAACCTCTCTCTAAGTTTCTCTCTCTAATGTCTCTCTAAAGTTCTCTAGTTTTCTAGACCTTATCTCATCTTTGATAAGCTCTGATTCCTATCTTCCATACACAAGATGCGATCCAATTCTTAGCTGTAATTCTCCTTGATCGGTTTCCGTCAATACGACTCTGTCAACACGACTTTCGGGGGAGGTGATTATCCTAACAGTGGTTGAGCTTGATCGAAAAGGCCGAGGTAGTGCCTGAATCGCTCCCTATACCTGGAAAATCATCGAACTCGTCTGATCAATAAGACTTTGTCAACACAACGTAATCGGTTAAAGACGGCTATATCCTGGTATCAGAGCCTTCGTCTTGTGTTTTGGGTGATAGAATCTTAGTTTATTAATGAATGTTTTGAGTGTTCTAGAAAACATCCCTCTTAATGATGTCTACTTCACAACCTCATTCGATCGATTCCCAGTTTGCAATCTCAACCCTTCCTAAAAGCAAAAGTCGCTCCTCCTCTTCCTCTTCCACTATAAACTCCCTTTACGAAATCGAGTATATCCCGGGTGACCAGTTACCAGAAACAACCCTTCCTTTAGTAAATCCATATGAATACTTTGCAAAAAAGCCTAGCGCCTTCTCTGTTAAAGGCGTTCGTGAACTCATAAAACCATCCTCTAACCGAAAGGTTATGGAGTATGTTCAATCTAGCAAGTTCTCATCTTGCCAAGTACCAGCCACTGAAGAAGAACAGTTCATATCATTGAACATTCCGGAGCATCTACCCAGATTATGGCAACAACAAGGCTACACCCATCTCCATTTCGGTGTAGTAAGAATTGGTCTGACCTTACACGCCAGAAAAGGTCTACCAGTCGTTGCTAGGATAGCTTTAATCGATTCTCGATTAAAGTCATATCAACAAGCATGTATCGGAACAGTCCAGACAACATTAAATGCAGGAACAGTATTCGTAACGCTGTTTCCAAACTTTAATGTTTCGCTACAAGATCCAAACCTGTTAAAGACGCTGAAAGTACAGCTTCAACTAATTGGAGCTCCTATGCAAGAGAAGAGTGTAGCAGCCACTTTGCATCATCAGATCGTCTACCGAATTCAAGATCACGCTCTCGATCTTGTACTTCCTTCGTCTGACGAAGCCTTGTATCTCGAAGTTACATCAGCATCTCAGGCACCGAATTCGATACAAATTCCTCGCCAGATATCACGCGAAGAGCTGATAAGACGACTACCGGAGTCTTGGGTGACAAGCTACGAGAAGCTTCATCAAGCCACTCAATCGCCGGTTCAATCTTCAGACGTTAGCTTTCATTCACGGAAAGATGGAACAACGGAAATCACTTTTGAAAAACCAAGATCTTCGTCGTTCAGGCAACAATTATTTACTCAATTTGCCATCGAAGTTGACGAAAGAGATTTCTACGGCCCAGCTAAGAAACAAGACATCCCAAGGCCATGTCGATTCGAAATTTATGTCCAATCAGATGAAACTCGAACTTCTCGATAGCTTTCTTGACCGCCAATATCTCTTTGAACGTGGAGTGATAATGCATTTCAGAATCTTTAAAGCGTCCGCTTCCGTATCCGCAGATTTGACGTTTCCCGTTTATCTCTTCAAATAAAATAGCTCCCCAATATTTGTCACTTGCATCAGTCTGCAGTATGCGCGTGCCTGTGGAAGGAATCTTTAAAGGTGGTAGCCACTGCACCTCTAGTTTTAGGCTTTTGACCGCTTCGGTTTGTCGGTTTGCCCATTGAGGTGGATTCTTTGTCAGCATCTTCTGGAGTGGTCTTGTCAGTTGCGAAAGTTGCGGGATGAAGTCGCCTACATAATTGATTACACCAAGAAATTGCTGGACTTGTCGCTTAGTTAGGTTTTCGTCGGGAAAATCGAGAAGTGTCGTAGCTAAATGGGCCTGAGGTGTAAAATTGCCATCTTTTATCTGCATTCCAAGGAATTCAATATTGGGCCGGGCTATGACCATTTTGCGGGCCGATAGCATAATTCCATACTGTAGGACGATACTTTGGAACTGTTGAAGGAGTTGAACATGTTCTTTCTCATCTGACGAGAATAGTAGGATGTCGTCTATATATATTAAAGCCGATTCGAGAAGAGGCTTGAATATACGTAACATTGCCTCCTGAAATAGTGACGGTGCTGTCTTTAGACCAAAAGGTAGGACATTCCACTGGAGGTGCCGGTTTGGCAAACAAAATGCGGTCTTGTATCTTTCTTCTGGTTGAACGCCAAGTTGCCAAAATCCAGACTTGAGGTCAAACTTTGAGAATATTGTTGCTCCTTGAAGGTGCTGAAGAAGTGCTTTTTTATTTGGTAGAGGAAACTTGAAGTCTTGGAGAAATTGGTTTAACGGCTTGTAGTCAATTACTAGCCGGAGTTTTCCTCTTGCCTGCTCTGCACGGTTATTGACGTAGAATGCCTTACATGCCCATGGAGAAGTTGTGATTGAAACTACTCCTTGCTCTACTAGTTGATCGCATTCTTCGTTAGCCTGCTTCAAAAGGGTTGGTGGCATCCCCGCGTGACTTGCTTTTGTCGGCGTGGTTAGGACGTTTTCTTTGAAGGGTAGCGAAACAAAGAACTGGGAGTTGAGCCATAGTGGTTTGCTGCACTTTTGAAGGAATTCCGTATGAGACTCTGCACATGAGTGTTTCGTCATTTCTTCTTTGATTTTTGCATATGCCTGAGAAATGTATTCTTCCACTGCGAAAAGTCGTGGTACAGTAGTGAAAGATTTGTAGAAATTCTTCCACCGTATGCCTTCTGGTTCGATCGAGATGTTGAATAACTTTTTGAGAGTGCAATATGAATCCCACCCTAATATTACGTCTTTGCCTGGTGCTGTTGATCCAAGGACTGTAGTCGTGATTTGGCATCCTGGAAAAAGCTCAATCGTAATTGGCTTTGATTTGAGTTTGATGGATAATGATCCTGAATTTGCCACACGAAATTGTTGTTGATGCGGTAGCCACATAGAAGACGGGAGAATTTTCGGATTTATTATTGTCGTGTGGGCCCCAGTATCTATGAATGCGATGGCATCGACTGGTTTTTCTTTATGAGCCGGATCAAAGATCTTCACCTGAAGATGTGGAGGGTATTTTTCTTCTTGCTTCGGTGTCTCTGTGATTTTGAAGCAGCAATCTTCATCTTCGTCGTGAGATGATTCAGAGGAATCGTCAGAGTCGGTGTCGGAGTACCCACAAATGGCTCCGCTGTCGTCACTATCATAAGATAGAACTGATTCCAAGTCGTGGGTGTCGATGTCAATATCCGGTGCGATCTTCGATATCGAGCTGATTAGATATTGTTTTTTCTTTTTTGACTTGTTAGGGCAATTCTTAGCATAATGTCCTTCTTTTCGACACAGAAAGCACCTTGTTGACTTCTTGAAGCTTCTTTTCTTTCGAAAGAATTTCTTGCGCCTGAAGGTTGGTGAGCGTTTTGAAAAACGCTTTTTGAATTTCTTGTGTTTTCTATTAGAATCACAAGAGCATGATTTCTTGGACTTCGAGCATTTGATCGATAGGTCTGGTCTTGCACATATTTTTGATAGCTGCTTCGATCGATCCATAAACTCCATCCAGAACTCCTTCTGTTTGCAAAGTTTGTCGAGAGTTCTGAAGACATACTGCTGGATTTGACCAATGGAGATTTCTTCGATTGTTTGTCCTTGATCTCTGATGTACAGCTTAGTCTGCTGACTAAGATAATCATCAATGGACGATAGGTAGACATGCTTCAGGCTTGGATTATTGAGTCCGTTTAGCGCATAATATCTTCTCGTCTGTCTTTCAAAATGCTTCGCAAGATCTTTCTTTTTTAGAGAACAACATTTTGCTGAGAAGAATTCTTCTTGAATTTGTTCCTTTTGATGTGTTGGAGTGCCAATGAATTCTCTGTGGATTTCTCCTAGTAGCAACGGAATTGTTGTCTGATAGACTTGCTGCTGTCTGTATTCTCCGAGGGAATTCCACCATTCTTTAAGTGCGCCAGACAGTCTCGCTGTGAATTGTTGAATTACCAAATGCAGGGGAGACGTAATAGCTTCTGAGTTCATCCATGCATGGAATTCGTCCAACCGATCATTCCATTTGTCGAAAGGGATATCGTCGAACGTAAATACCATAACCTTTGAAGAGAAACGCTTATTGCGAGTTTCTTCTCTTGGGGCTTCATAATTCATGTCTTCCTCACTTGAATATACTTCGTTGACGTTTGGCTCTTGTTTAGGAGTACTTGATCCTTCACCGATTACATACTGTTTCGGGAGCGATTCTTCATCAGAATCTATATCGTATTCACTGGAGCTTGAGTCTGAGAAGTGCTTGATGTTGACGATCGGTGAGGGCTGAGTTTCTTCCTGATGAACTGGTTGATTCTCCAGTAGTTTGGTGGTTTCGACAATATTATCTAGCAAACTAGTCATCGAAAATTCGATGATGCCGATGTCTTTTCCTTTGTTGTCCACCGACTCATGGCTAGATGATGACGTAAGAGTTGGCCTCTTCGGTGGGTTGACTTGGAATTCAGTTTCTTTGTGTCTTCTCGATTTTGATCTGGTTTGTTTTGGCTTTTCCGCGAAGATCGAAGATGAGCCGTATCTTGATGTAAAGGTTTCATCGGAGGATAGAAAACCAGGTAGTGGCGATCTCATTTTTGGGGTTTGGTAGCTCGAAAGGAATCCTGGAGAGTACGATCCCTGGTACATTGGTAAATCTGTCGATGAACTCCCCAAAGGGTTGAAGTAAGAGTCTTTTTGCCGTTGACTGTAGATTAGACTCTCTAAGCTCCGTTGGAGGTCTTTTAATTGATTTTTGAGGCTTGCCGTCTCTGCTTCTTTACTTCGAAATTGAGTCGTGTCAACCATCATGTGCTTCGCCATCGTCATCATCTCCTGATGGAGACTGTTGAGCCGACCATACACAAGAGATTTCTACGGCCCAGCTAAGAAACAAGACATCCCAAGGCCATGTCGATTCGACAAAGACGGAAATATAGTCTATCCTTTCATAGATGAAGATGGACACTGCCGCTTTGACATCTGCAACTGCACAGCCTGTTCAGATGCCTACTGGAGCTACGAATCCGACGATGAAAAACGGAGACGAAGAAGAAAGAAAAAGGACCCTCTATACAAAAGGTATCTCGAAGGAGATCCTTCTGTTGGTCCGCTAGGCGATGATAGGTACGACTTTATAGTTGAATACCCCAGCGCAAAAAAGGAACCAGAGCAAGACTTATTGATGATCAGCCCAAACAACTTTCCTCCTCCAGAAGATTTCATCAAAGATGACGTTGCTCATACCCCAAAAATCCTTTCGCCAGCAATAGGTTCTTCTGGACCTACTCAGCTTAGCCAAGCAGAAAAGGTTCTAAACTGGCAAACAGAAAATTCCCTTGCTCAGAATTATCTGTTAACAGCAATAAACCAAAAGGTCGATCATCTGACTGAAGGAGCTAACAAAAGGCATCTTAGCCTTCAAAATTCGATAACAGAAATACACGATCAAGCTCAACCACTGTTAGGATAATCACCTCCCCCGAAAGTCGTGTTGACAGAGTCGTATTGACGGAAACCGATCAAGGAGAATTACAGCTAAGAATTGGATTTAACACTAGTGTTTTATGAGATTAATGTTTTTCACTATTCTAAAAGCTCGTCTTAAATTTGTCATGCTTTAGATTGCATTCAGTCCCATTGACTTCTTCTCTTTATTTTTCTAATCATCATTTATCTTATGAAAAGACAATGGGCAAGAGTTTCTCACTTTTTGTACTATTTGTTGATCCCAGTTAATAAAACAATTTCTTCTATTTTAATTTTTCAAGTTGTTTAATTAAAAGCACACATTAAAATATTTTATTAGATTTTGAAAACAACTTATATTGTTAAACAAAAAACCTCTAAAATAAGTTATATTGTAAAATGAACAAAAAATCTCTGCCAAAAAAATTCTCTAAAACAGCTTAGATATTGAAAAAGAGAGAGTATCTATTAGTTTTGTAGGTTTTAACTTATATTATGTTGGTTGCTTGTTGCTGAAAAGTAAGAACTTAAATGTCGAGTTGAATGAGAGATTTCTTGGTCACACATTATACTAGATTAGAAAAAAAAAAAATTTGATTGGTTAATGAGATTAAACAATAGCTAACAATAAACAAGACGATATTCAGCAACAATTCTATCAACGAAGCTAACCTAATCAACATTAGTTTTAAGGGCTCAATAATGGTCAACGACACCGTCTTTCTTTTTATAAGAAAAATCCCACGAGCTTCACTTTACAACTAAACAAAATCAACAAGAGAAATTGAAATAAGCGACAGCTGTTTAGTAGATAAGCAAGTATAAAACCCCCTAATAAAATAGTTCACTAGTTAATTTTTGCTGCTAGCCTGTACGTATCCAGTAAGCAAATCAAAACAAACTTAACCACGTTATTTCTAACGGGTTAAATGGAAAACCCGAAACAATAACAAATAATACAAAATAACAGAAAATGTAATATAATCAACAAGATTGACCATCGGTGTAGCAACGGAGTCTCTTCACCTGAAAATCATGCCGGAAACCACTGTGAGACGCAGCTGCTCTCCACTCTTCCACCAGCAAAGCGTCAAGCTCGACCTGACCAACGGCTCCAGTCGCAGCTCCAAGCAACTCGGAGAACCCACCCACACGACCCGGAGGTTTGGACCTCCGACGACCGGCACCGACGGGAACATTCCGGAGAGCTCCACCTGCGGTCCAATAACGCTGACAACCTTTGCAGAAGTGTCTTGGTTGGTTAACGTTGTAATTATTGAAGTAACAGAACTTGGTCTCCATGCTCGTGCATCTCGGACATGCTATGATCTTGTCTGGACGCTTCTCTGCTGTTAGATCCGATGTTGATGGTGATATCACAGCTGCTTTTGTTTGTAGCTCTGGATGTTGTTCCTGCCCTTCTTCTTTCTTAATCGTCTGTATGATATTATTATTGGCATTGAATGTTATGGTTTTGCCAAAAAGTTTAATCCCTGGGGAATCTTGGGTCGCCATGAAAATGAGAGAGAGATAGATGATAGAGAAAGAGAGTTGTCGCTAAGTTTCTTGCAGCGATGATGAAAGAGAGAAGAGACGTTTATAGGATGAAGATTTTGTTATTTTTGTTTTCTTTTCTAAAATATCATTTTTAATGACATGATTATCATATCTCTTACGTAAGAAAAGAGAGAATAGCAATAGTGTTAGTAAGGAGAATACAGTTGAAAATAGCTGACAAAATGTGTGTATTCTATTTCTTCTTGTCCAAAATTGTGTATTCACTATTCGGTACAGTATCTATACTCTTTCCGTATATTATATGTCAAAAAGTTTTTCTGGAATAATGCTGTCTACCAAAAAGGCTTTATGTGAATTTTATAGCTTTTAACTTTTTTAAACTATATTAGATTCTGACAACTCTGTAATATTTTTTGTTTTAATTTTTTCTGAAATATAATTTTTATATTTGAGTTTTTTTGTAGTTATATTTATATTTAATATTAATTTAATTTGATATAATAATCTTTTAAATAAATAAAATATATACTTAGACATAATATTTATCAATATGTCATGATTCTGTTTTAATATAATAGATTTTAGTCACTAGATACTACTGGTATTTCTTATTTTTTTATTGGCTAACTAAATTTGTAAAACCACATCTATTATGAACCACATTTTGGCGTTAAACAAGTTAAAAAGCAAGTGCAATTAGTTAGATAAACAGTACAGTAACTAAATTAGCGCCTAAGATTTGTATAATAACTTGCAATCTATATCTATTTTCTTGGGTAAGAATGGTTTTGATCGATTAAACCTGGGATTCTTATACTTATTCAAACAATTTTTTAAAAACTTAAAAAAAAAGTATGTGTGCGTTTAAGGACATTCTTATTAATATATCTTTTTGAAATGAGAGTGTGTCACAATAACAAAACAAATGTCCCCATCTCAAGACATATATAATTTCCGTATAGATGTATAATATCATATACAAATTCGAAGAAGTATAATCCAATTCTTCTTATTTTCATAGTTGACTAACATTTTAAGATGATTAAGTTGGCATGAGCGGAGAGTAAATTGAGTAGGTAACTCTTACTTTTGCTTTACTGCTCAATCCTCACTGCGTCAGTCATCTAAAAATCACAACTATAATCTGACAAAACTATTGTATTTTTGTTATAAAAAAAAACTTTTGTATTTTTTAATGTATCTCTGTTATCCTAATTTTAGAGACGATTTTTAGAAATGTAAATATACTAAGTACTACAAATGATAAATGGAAAATGAAAAAGTTATATATGTTTGGTTCCATTTTTTTTCTGTTCACTGGTTCGGTTCCATAATATAACTTTAGATAATACATGATAATTATTTAAATGAACTCGAAGATTTTGATTTGGACAAAACCCCCAAAGAGAAACAGAGTTTAGTGTGTTGCGTAGAAAATGAGAAGAGATGAAAATAGCGTATAGGGACCAGCTGTCAATTCAAAGGTACACATCAGCTCGTGGGGCTCTCTTTCCAGGTGTGTTCCCGGTCATCCTTCCATTTTCTTCATTCGTTTTATTTATTCCTCCAATACGTAATATTGTAGAGAGATTTGAATTTCATCTGATATAAGAATAAGTTCCTTTATGTTTTGTTTGCACTTTGTTTAAAAGAAGAGTTCGATTTATACTTAAGTTATGAAGAGTAAGAAATAAATAAAGTTTAGTGACTATAAAGTTTTCTTCAATTTACAGAGCCGGCCCGTAGCACACGCAACATAAGCGAAAGATTTTAAAAATAATTTTAAACATAAGCTGTGTAATTTTTTGTTTCCATCTTGTTTTTTTTTAAAATAATTTTCCATACGTAAAGAAATAATTTTATTTATTTTGGTTTAGCGCAATGGAAAAAATTCTCAATCTTTGGATCGGTCCTATCAGTTGAGAATTACGATGGTGTTTTTTTTTTAAGTTACAACACGAGGATTTTCCGTGAAATCATCTATCATACTACTATTATTCTCTAAGCACATTTCATTGCAGAGTTCTGATGAAATCAATACATTAGTGTTGGTATGATTGCATCATGAATTGGTTTTTAGTATAATTGATATAAACGATCCAAACCACCGCCTGACGACGAATTAAGAACTTGTAAATTAGTTTAACATTTGAATTTATTCTATTTAAGGTGGATATCTATTACTATAAAGAAAGGTTGTTTCTATCCTGGTGACACATCAGCGTCCAGCTCAAAAATTCGTTTCACGCCGTGCTGACACGTGTCCAAGACCCTCAACACATACCGTATCAATAACTTGCTGATATCTTGGGCTTTGCTCGCATGTTGAGTGATCTGGTAAATTTTCTGGCCCACAAGAGAATGAAGGCGACGTCTCCCCAATCCTATCACGACTTTGGAGAAAACACACAGATCGACTTTCTCTTCGTGCGGCCGCAGACGATGACGTTTGAGCTCCATCTCATGTTTGAAACTGTCCATTTATGGCTTCATCTTCAATCGTATTAATTCCCTCATCCATGATGTATCTTTGAAGCTATTAGATTTCAGTACAAAAATGTGTTAGATTTCAGTATAAAAATGTGTTAGATTTCGATATGGCTTATCCAAGAGTTTTTTCTCTGATTTGAAGTCCAGTAAGTGTTCGTCCGTCGTCGAGGGGAGAAATCTTGCGGCTCCTGCTTACACAGTTCAGACTTACAAGCTACAAGCCTAAACTACTTACACATCACCTTTAGATATGTCGGCTTCATATGTTCTTTTCGCTAACTTGAAAGCAGAGCGTTGCTCAAACTCAAACACAGGGTGCATCTTTAACACTCCTCTCAATGAGCAAGTATCTACTTTTTTGAATCCTTCACCTTTTTACCTACATGTGTTTTGGGTTAGACTTATTGATCTTGATTATCCATTCATATAAGCTTTTGACCGGGTTGTCTTATTGGATTCAAGGCATCATTCAATGTTACTGGTCTAGCAGCAATGTTGTGTTCTTGGATGCTTTAGAAATTCAGATCTATTGGTGTTTGGTTTTAACAGGGAAATCGAGAAAATGTAGAAATTCAGATCGCAGATTACATATACCCTGTTTTTGATCAGGTGAGTGTTTTCATCTTTAAAAAATGGCTTTTCTTCTAAGATTGATAAGTGGAAGCTTGATCAAGAAAAAGCATGGCTTTTTTCTCTGTCATGAAAATTGGTTTATCAAGTCATCTCTGTTTTAACAGAACATTTGAAGCTTCATCGTGGTTACCAAAAATTCTTTAGAATCTCAACCATCAATGATTCGATGCTTTTGCTTAAAGGGATTGACTCTATTTCTCATACTTTTTCTCTGCTTTCGAGTAATCTAGGCAATGCTTTTCAAGTAATATTGAGCATCCGTTAATATGATCTGAAATCAGGATTTTTTTCATTCTTCCATGATTGATGATACACTGTGTTTTGTAAACTCAGAGAGTTAGAGAATTATCTAGCCACCCGCATTATCTGAGATACTCTGCTTCAATCTCAATAAAGAAGAAAAACAACAAAAAGAAGAAGAAAAGAGTAAAAGGAAGAAGAGGAAACACGAGTTTGATTGGAAAATAGTCCAATCTCAAAATAGTTAAAGGCTTTTTGTGAAAGTTCCAAAAATGGCAAATCAACAGCTTTATTTCTCTTAGTTCAAGGCTGGTTGGTGGAAAACTGAGAATGTGAAGAAAGATGGAAAGCTGATGGGAGTTGATCCTCTATTGTTTGATGGAAGCATATACATCTTCAATCGAAGAACATACGTAGTGGGCCACAAAGTTGAATGGCATAGCGAGAAATTCTCTGTTGTATATGTGTAGTTCCCTTTGATTTAATGCTCATTGTATAGAGAGCTGCTGAGTTCTTCCAAAGCTCATCCTATAATTCAGAAAAGACAAACGAATACAAAAACACTAGCAATCCGTTTTTAATCAATATTTCATTTTCCTTCCACAAAAATTAAAATCATTTTCTGTCAACAAATGATAGCTTGGTGAATTTACACAGTATAATTCAAAATATTTGAAAATAACACATAATTCCTTTATTATATTGATATTTACATTTCATTAAACCAACTTTAACCAAAAACTGATTTTCGCATTATTTTTTAGTTACCAAAATCAAGTTTAAGAAATTAATAAAAAATCAAAAGTCGCAAACCACAATCAAGGATTCAATCATAATCAAAACATAAATTTTTAAAAAGTTTAAAAATGAAAAATAACAAGAAATAAGCAATAAATGTTTAATGAAAATTAAGATAATATAAAAACAGAAATGTCAAAGATAGATAAAGAACATTCAGAAAAACAAAAAGCAACAATATTTTTCTATGTTTTATTGAACTCATTCTAACAAAAAAAAAGAAATAAATATCTCATATATATTTTCTTCTATTTTAGAAACAAAGCTGAAGCTTGGAGAAATTAATAAGAAACAAAATAGTGGAACCACACCCAATGATTATTACATAATCAAAACAAAGATTTAGACAATCAGTTAGAAATAAAATATAAAATATATATTAAAAAAGTTGGTAAAAGTACCTAATATAATTTAAAATAAATAACTTTTTAATTATAATATTTCATAAAAAAGTAGAGGAATCCATTTATAAATAGTGTATCTCATGGATTTTTCTCATTTTAATGGTCACAGGTTGTGACTCACAGCCAAAAGAGAAATAAGAAAAAAAAGACAATCTAAGATTTTTGTATTTTAAATTTTTTTATTTATTATCAAAACTATCATAATTACAATAGAATACACAAAGAAAATATCTACAACTATTATGTATTCATGAACATTTTAATAGTATTAAGATAAATATAATCTATAATAAGAATAACAAAACATACACAATAAAAATAATATCACCTTAAATTTTAAGTAAACTAAACATGTTGAAATACTATTTAACTGATATTTATATATTTTTTGATTACTAACTCATTCGTAAAGTGAAGAGAGAGAGAGAGGGAGAGTACAATTATGCTAATAGTAAAACTTATTTGTTTGGTTAATTTTATATTAAAATAGTATATTTCATATTATCTTTTGCAAATGTAAACCTAAAACACAAACTACACATTATACAAAATATTTATAATCGAGATCACAAGTAAAATATATCCCGCCCGTAGGGCGGGCCGACCCTAGTATGATTATACAAGGTAGCATGTATGTTGACATCACTATCAAACATCTGATGTGAAGGAGATTATATAATTTATATTTTGATGTTTGTTCTGTTCGGTTAAATGTTATCAACCGATATTGGACCATCTGTATCCCTTCTTATAGGTAATGGGTAGCGTAAACTTGGACTAATAGTTTTAGCATTTTGTTTGATCGATTAGTAGAATGGTTGAGTAAAATATTTCCTCCGAAAAAATAAATAAACTTGTCGCTACAGAAAAAAATATAATAATGTTGAGTAAAGCATGTTTTTAAAAGTACTTTATTTAAAATACACATAAATCACGTACGTTATTAAACAGAAAAGAAAGTGTCAAAGATGAGAGAAAGGGAAAAAGAGGAAAAGGAAAAGAAAAAGGAAAGCACTAATCGAATTCACGTCTCTCTTTTCTTCTCAAATTTGTGCTTTTATAATATATGTTTTCTCATTGGAAACTTTATACTACATAGTCGCAAGAAGAACAACTTTATAGTACTTTGAAAGAGATCGACTTTTCCGTTAGATATAAACTAAAGAAAAGTTTAATAGACTTATTCAAAAAGGGAATATAAATGTGCGTAAAATTGTGTATGTAGAAGCATAATTTCATCCATTGATCATATATGCAGAAGCTTTTTTTTTTTTTGAAAATTATGCATGAAAATGTATTCTGATTTTAGACAACTGTATTCATACTCCTCTCAAGGTGATTGGATCTACGTTTATAGCCAAATGGAAATTACAAGACAATCGAGCTATACTAGTTTGTTTTGTTTATAATTCTATATGAAAGTTATATGGTACACATATAAGACTATTATACGATTTTGTGTTCTTCATTCTAAAATTTCGATCACATGTTTATGGATCGTACTATACATTTTACATTGCGTGCTACATTTCTTAGACAAATGTGCAGTAAAAGGAAGTTTAGTCATGTTCTGCATAGACCAAAACTGTATCTATGCGTGTGTATATAATTAGTTGTAACTTATAAAGGTGGATTATCTTTTCTTAGGGTATTATTTCCTTCTTACTTTAGGCTTTCAATTGGTTTGGTGACTAACTTTGTTGGTTCTTTTCTCCTTTCAAATCTTAATCTTTTCAGTATGTGCTTCTTTTGGTTCGGAAAATTCACTTTATAAAAATGCTTTCTTTTTAAAAGAAAAGCAAAATCTTTTGTATGGGGTTTGTTCTTTTAATCATATCTTTAATAAAGTGATTTAACACTAGTTAACGAATAAAGTGCGAAAAAAACTATTGTTATTAACTCTCTCTAATGTCTATAATACAGATATGACTCGTGCTTTAATTAATTGATCTTGTATATAATAAGATGATAAATTATCCGTTTCTATCCCAACTTGTCGGACTATGCTCATATATATATTTTAACTAGCTGTATTTTAAAATAAACGAGAGGATCAAATCTGATTTAATTTTTCCACATGGTTGTCCATTTAATGTTAACTAGATGATAACCCGCGCCATGCGCGGAATGAGTTTTTTTAAATATGTTGTATTGAAATATTACAATTAGAATGCATTTTGTTATCAAGATTTTTTTTACATTTGATTTGGGGTGAACATTCAGATACCATTTGGTTCAGTTTGGTTTGGTTCGGTTCAGTTATGTTTCGATTTTTTTGTGAGTTCGATCCGGTTCGGATCTGCGGGTTCGGTTTGGGTTTGGATTCAGATAACTCATTTTATTTTTAAAAAATAAAATTCGTATATACTTTAAATTTCTCAAAATATAAAAATAAAAAATTATTTATAACATATAAATGTGTATAATGCAAGCTAAAATATTTAAACTTAACATAAAATTTGGTTAGCTTCAATATTCGGATAAGAAATCAATAAATATTTGAAGTATTGGTATTTTGAAATATCATTTAACTATTTTAATCATGTATTTTTAACTATTTGTAAATATTTTCAAGTATTTTGGACAACTTAATAGCATTTTATATATTTTGTATATTCTTTTAGATATTAAATTCTAAAAATAATTAATATATTTAAGTATATAAATCTGGTTTCGATATATTCGATATCCGAAATATTTCGTTTCGGATCAGGTTCCGTTCTAAAAAATATCATCTTAGTAACATCTTACAATTTTTGGTAATTTATAGACGTTTTAAAAAATTCAAAATATAACATATATGGAAAATCTATTTTTTTAAATATGTTTAAGTGATTTTTTTGATAATATTAATTAAAATAAAATGTAGAGGATACAAATTTTTTATCAAATATTTTTGATTTGTAATCATTAATTATCATATATACGTTAATCATATTAGATAATTTCGTAGCTTCTATTTAAGGAAATAAACTTACGTAGCTTTTATTTAAGGAAAGAATTTAAGACTACTAATTAATATGATAATTAATTTAATAAAAAGTATAATATATATTTATATGGACCAACATATTTTTCTAAGGATTTCTGAGAATCATCCTAGTGATGACACGTGGCTACAAAACATGTTGTAATGTTCCAAGATTAATATATAGGGGATAGGCTCTAAAACTTATGTTTCACAATTTAAAATTAATTATATATACACTAGGCTTATGGGGAGAACACGTTTTATATCAACAAGAAGTTTCTATGCGAGGCTTGAGTTTCCACGTTCTACAGTTTCAAAGAGACATCGCATAAACTCAAAAGTTTATTTGCTGAATAAACTAAATCATAAATGAAATTAAGTTAATGACAATAATGTTGACATAATTAAAAAACTATCATTTACATTTTATGTCATCCGGTTATATCATTTTATTGTTCAAATTGCTGGTTAGAGAAAGAAAAATGATAAATCAATAATTTAACACTCCACAATTAATTATACAAAAACATGATGTTACAAACACCATCCATTTATTTACCACATAAATATGCATCTGATTTTCTATACTATATCACCATAATAGAATAAAACTCTAAATCCATTCACATCTCGTAAATACTAAATTTTACTCCAAACTCTAACCCTTAAATACTAAACTCTAAATTTTAAATCTCACCCTTCTATCTAAATAATATATTCTAAACCATAATTACTGAACCCTAAACCCAAATATAAATTCTAAACTCAAATATATACCCTAAACTCTAAACCCAAATAGAATGTATATAATATGGTTTACTATACTCAAACCTCTTTTTAATAAATTTAAACTCTAGGTAGGAACCTACAACCCAAATAAAATCTATAAATTGTTTTCTAATATTAGACACTTGAAGGCATGTTTATTTGGTTATCAGATTGCATATTTTCTACTCTATATAATTTAAGTAGTATAGTAAACGAATGTTCCAAACAATCAATTTTTTCCAAACCTAAATAGAATATATATATAATATGGTTTACAATACCTAAACCTCTATTATAACTGATAATTTTTCAAATACCTACTCACGACATCAAATTTCCTTTCACTAAATTATAACTACAGATCATTTTCAGATAATTTCAAATAATATCTGATATATTTCTTTAGATGAAATCCTGATTTTCCAATAAAGGAGGATTTGCTAGAGTTTGTATAAATGACAAGTCCAATAAGCAAGGATTTGAGATCACTTTTATAAATCCTAAATCCAATAAGGTGGCATTTGAGGAAAAAATGAAATCTTACCAAATCACCAATTCAATAAACCCCCGTAAGTATCTTTATGAATAATGGAGCTGAATCCAAAATATGTAATTTAGCTTTGCTCGAAAAAAAATATATGCTAGTTAGCTAATTTTTCCGTTTATATGATATCTTATATATTAAAATAGAAGTCACCATTTCACTTTATGTGTGATTTTTTTTAATTTGGATCAACTTTATAAAATTTATTAAATTTTTCATATGTTATGATATCTTTTCATATCTTATTTTTATTAGAAATGTAAATAGATATTTGAAAAAAGATTCTAACAAATTATTTTTGAAATCACTTAAAATCTTCTTAAAATATATTTCGAAAATTAGTTATTTGAAATTTTAATTATCATCAAATATAATTAAAAATCTAATTCATTTTCAATCTATAAAAAAAATTAAAAATTCTGTAAAATACTTTTATCAGTATCCAAACATTTATTTTCTCTATTATGTAGGTCCAACTTAATTTAATTTTCACATATAGTTCAAATCTATAAATAAAAAAAAGTAAATTAAAAAATACCAATTTATAAATCACACAAAACATTATTATAAAATTAGATAATATATAACATCTAATTTTATTAACTTATTGAAAATTTTTATTATGTAATCTACAATATTTTAATATTTAAGAATATTATTATGCTTCAATATATGTTTAGTTATCGTTTAAAATGAAAAATAGAATTTTATGATACTTTATTTATTTTATAATCATAATTTATCAAATTAACATAATTATTATATTGAACTAAATATGATAAAACTAAATTAAAATTATATATTAATATATTTTATTTTCATAAATAGAAATATTTATATTAAAATAATATAATATGTTGTCAAACGGGTTAACATACTATGTAATACATATATATATATATATATATATATATATATATATACAAATTAAATATCTTAAATTTATATATATATATACAACAATATAATATTCAAAATTAATAAGCATAAATAAATAAATATTTGGTTGACAAAACAAAATAATAATAAATAAATATTTAAATATATGATTAATATTAAAAATATATATCCATAATACCGTAAATATATATAAATAAAATTAAAATTCCGATCGGTTGAGCCGGTCAAAATTTAGTTTTTCTTTTAAATATCTTGGTATACAAATTTCTTGATCAGTCATCATAAACGATCACATTCAACACAACAGAAAGGTATGTGGCTAGACACAATAATTTTATATATTTCTAGCATCTAGTTGAGATTATAATTCTGTCACCCATACCTGTTTTGTCCAAGAAACATCACCAGATGAATATTGTTTCCGAAAAAGTTCAGTTTCCCGGCACACGCAAATTTATAAGATTTAATATTCGATGTTAATGGAATGCGAAACTGGCATTAAGAATTGTTGATAAAATGTTTATCTACTAAGAAAATGATATATAGTACACATAAGAACAAATATCTATTGTTTAATCTCTCGATTAAAGTGGTAGATATAAGATAATAATTGAAGAATGCAACATACAAGCGAACTTCACGGCTTAAGGGTTCTGAAGACTTATCTTCTCCGAAGTCTCTCGTCTACTTGCCAACCCACTTTTTGATGCTTCTTTAAAGTTTATTTTTAGCAAAACCATTTACTAATCTTTTATTTTTTTTTAGTATATATACTATTTTCTCTTTGACCATTTTGCTTGCGATTGCTTCCAAAATTAACAAGCACAGCTGACATATAACGAGCTTCTTCCGTATAGTATACAGATCGAATAATTTTTTTTTTCTTTTGATCAAATTTTTTTTTTTTTTTAAAATGCATTTAAAACAAAGGAGCATGTGTGACAAAATCTACCCTTGAGCTTCTTGAAGATATATCACATCACGTACGACAAAATCTATTTATCTACTACACAATACCCCTGTTCAAAAACGCGGCCGCCTAGACGGCGCTTGGGTGCTATTCGGTGGGTGGCCGAAGCGAGTTGGGCCGAATCGGTGAATCCAGATGTTGACCCGCGTTTGACCGCCTAATTCCCGCGTTGACCGCCTAATTCCCGCCTAATCCTGCGTTGACCGCCTAAGTTTTTTTTTTTTTTAAAGTTGAAATACGATTGATTATTTTTACTCATTATTGACAGATTTGTATAATTATTGATTACTAAATAGTTACAATTAGTTATCTAACCCAAAACAAACACATATATACTACATTAGGGATTTTCTCGTATCAAATACGCCCAAATCTAAATATTCGATAAATTAAAAAGAGATCGTTTCAAAAAATTATCTAAAAAATTTATAATTATGTATAAGAACTTGTGTCATCATGTTTAAAATTAACTAAACATATTATAAATATATTAAATTGTATTTAAAATTAGGCCCCGCATAATCTCCGTGTACTCCCCGATTTTTCGGTAACTCGCAAGGCCCGGACTCACCGCCCGACTAGCGCCTAGCGTAGTTTTGAACAGGGACAATACACACGTGTAAGATTCCATAGAAAGGAAGTTGCCTGCATAAGAAGATTAAACCCTAATATAGGTGGACTTTATTCTTCTTTGCCCCAATCACTCCCATGTGTATTCTCTTTTGCCCTATCAATAAAAAAGACTATATTTTTAATCTTATTTTAATCGAAAATATGGTAAAAAACGAAACTACCCTTAATGAAATCTATTATTTACAGATCCAACCTCTTCCTATTTGACTCGACACGGACGACCCGGATCCGTGGGCGTGACCCGCGTGTCTCTCTCCCAAACCCTCTGTTTCTCCCCGTATCTCTCTCCCAAACATAATCCACCAAACCCTCTGTTTCTTTCCTAAGTGTTTCTCATTTCGCCTCTGTCCTCTCATTTCCCCCAAATCGAAAATCAATTCCTCATTCGAAACCCTAGAATCCGACGAAATCTACCGAATCCCACCGAATTCCACCGAATCCCACCGAATCCCACCGATAACCACCGCTTATTCTCCTTTCCATCATCAAATTCACCGGCGTCAGCTTCCTTTCATCCTCTTGTTCTGTTTCGAGAACCATTGTCGGCAAGGTAACTTCTTTTTCATTCCTTTTTCATAGATTCTAATGGTTTTGATGTGGGTTTCTTTGGAATATATAATGTGTGCTTGTTTGGCTTAAAGAAATGAAGGAATTAGAATTTTAATTTTGAATCAGATTTTTTTTTAAAGTTATTCTTTTGTTGAATCTATTTGGTATTGGTAAAAATTGTTTTCTCTGTGTAATTTAAAGTAGTAAAACTGGTTAAGGAGGATAATGGTTATGAGATTATGGTAAAAATTGTTTTATCTTTGTCTATTGTTTTATCTTTATCTATTGAAAATGGTAAAATCGTTTTGTTCTTTACCTATTGAAAATTATAAAAGTTGTTTTATCTTTGTCTATTGAAGTTATAGAGATCGAAAGTTTTGTTCTGAGATTTTTTTTGTGGATATTGAATGGGTCTGTTAGCTTCTGTTGTTATTAAATATTTCTTGTTTATGTATATTCAGGAGATTAAGGTAATGACAGGCCGTAGTAAGCGGGGAGGGAAAAGGAGACTAAGAAAAAAAATAACAATTCCACAAGAGAAAAGGTTGTCGAACACAACCATGCTCCAGTAGCAGAAGGGCTTTCAGACGAGAATGAGGCTCAGACTGATCATCATTCTGCAACATCTCTGGTATGCATTCTCAAAAAAATTTCTTTGGTTTTAGTATTGTGCGTGCATTACTAGTATTACTGGTTTTACTAGGACAGATTAATAAATAAGGTGCTAATATATTATATTGTGGTTTGCAGGAATGCTAACCATTACCACCTGATGAGCTATACTTCAAGAACACGGAATTCACCAAGTAGCGTAAGATACAGAGCAAGTGCTCCGTGAGCGGAACAGTGGACCTCTTGAAGAAGCTTACGCCCGAGGATGAGTCGCCCGAGTTGGAGTGGTTAAAAAAACCACCCTCAGTTTTGCCACATTTTCCACATGTCGGATGAACCAAACTTGAGGCTGCTGGGTATGTGGTCGCTGCTACTGCACAAGATTCCCTTACACGAGGGAGAGGACACAGCTTGGTTTGCGGTTAATGGCGTGCCCATCCGGTATTCAGTGAGAGAGCATGCACTCATCTCAGGCTTGGACTGCCGAGACTACCCACCGAATTATAAGAAGTTGGGGAGCTTTGCTTTTGTAGATAGGCATTTTGGCTCGCATAAGGAGATAACAATGGAATCTGTGAGAGAGAAGTTGCTGAGTATGAGTGCGTGTGGGGATCGACTCAGGATGGCGGTGCTCTACTTCCTAGGCACGGTTATCAGAGCGAAGGCAAGGTACAATGCCCCATTCGACTCTTTCATTTTAAGAGTCGTCAACGATGTGGAAATTTGTAAAACCTTTCCATGGGGTCGCTTGACGTTTGATGATGCGATCGGGTCCATTAATCACGTGATGAAGCAACTCAAAGGGGAACCTAAGAAGAATGTCAACTTTCCCGGGTTCATAGTTCCTTTGGAGGTAAATTTCATCTTTATATAATTGTTTTTGTTTTGTGAATCAGCTCTGACTCCTTTGTTTTGACATTCAGATCCTGGCATTTGAGTGTATTCCAGCTCTGAGTGCACGATTCAGAGAACGTGTAGCTGGCTGTTTCAGCTCCTGCCCGAGGATGTGCAAGAAGCGGTTCCAAAGTAACAGCATGAAAGGTTATCCACTCCAGGATTTGTACGACACACTTGGAAACACTACGGTATGAGTTGAAAATTATTATTTTTTATTAAACGAGTGGAATAAATAGTGTTTTGAGTTAAAATATGTGTGTGATATTGTTTTGGTATTTTTTTTCAGGTCATTAATAGTGTTTTGGTTCCAACTGTTGATGAGGAACCTCTCATGGCATGTATATTGGAGGGGGAGCCAGACTATGAAAATAAAAAAGGAGTGAGTAACTTGTGGAGCATATGGCTGACTTTTAAGGAGAAGCCTATCTTTTGGCAAGGACTCTATGAGTTAGATGTGGCTGTAAGGGAGTTTCCTAAGAAAAAAGACAAAGGAAAAGGGAAAGTGAATGAAGAAGCATCCTCCTCTGATCATGGTTTGGAGGACGTTCTGAAAGGGGTTGAAGAGAGGTTGATGGCTTCTTTGAGTGAAGTGATTGTGAAGGTAGAGACAATGGACAAGAGGCTTGGTGTGGTGGAAAAGAGCCATGTTATTTTAAAAAAAGGTCTAAGAAGATGAAAGCAATGGAGAAGAGGCTTGAGGGCATTGAGCGGATGCAAGATGGTTTAAAACTGAAGGCCAGGAAGCAGAAGACATTGGAGGAGAGACTTGATGGCATTGAGAAAGAAATGAAGAAGCAGGAGAAAGAGAAGGAGAACGATGATGGTTTTGAGTACCAAACCATGGATCATGGTTGGAATGATGGGCGTTATGACAGCAATAGAGTGGAGCCAATAGCTGAGAAAGAGAGTGAAGAAGAGACTCAGAAGGAAGATAAAAGTTCTGAGAAAGAGAAAGAACTTGAAGCTCAAGCTCAAGCTGAAGAGGTTCAGAAAAAGATAAAGGTTCTGAGGAAGAGAAAGAACCTGAAGCTGAAGCTCAAGGTGAAGAAGTTCAGAAAGAAGATAAAAGTTCTGAGGAAGAGAAAGAACCTGAGCATGAAGCAGAACCTGAAGAAGACAAATAAGGTGAAGTCTTAACTCAGGAAGAGAAAGAAACAGAGCAGGCTGAAACGGAGAAGGTTGAAACAGAGGAGATTGAAACAGAGGAGGTTGAAACAGAGCAGGCTGAAACGGAGAAGGAGGTTGGAACAGAGGAGGCTGAAACGGAGAAGGAGTTTGGAGCAGAGAAGGCTGAAACGGAAAAGGATGTTGAAACAGAGAAGGAGGATGAGACACTCGAAAAGGAGGCTGAGAAGGAACCCAAGGAAAGTCCTACACCACCATGTGGTAGGACTAAGGCAGCCGCAAAGAGATCAACAACAGAATGGACACCAAAAAAAATTGGTTATTTCGTGGGATGAAGAGATCAACAGCGGAATGGACACCACGAAAGAAACACAACTAACAATGGACTCTTTCGCTTTGCAAGAGCAATGATGTTGGAGATGAGGGAGCACCTGGTGTTGATGAGACGGATGAGAGAGCTCCTGCTGTTGATGAGACGGATGAGAGAGCTCCTGCTGTGGGAGCTGATGGAGCTCCTGTTGTTGATGAGACGGATGAGGGAGATCATGCTGTGGATAAGGGAACTGAGGAAACTGAGGGAGCTGAGGGAGCTCCTGCTCGTATTGGGGTGAAGCATAGGCCTAAAGTAATGGCGGTGAGGAAGAATGGTCCTAAGACGAGGGGTAGACCGAGAAAGTCTACTGACCCAAAAAGGTTCACAACGCCAGAACAGACAACAAGGACACGTGCACCATCACGGTGGGTTTCCTCTCCTTTCACTGAAGCTGACACCGACGAGATTGAAGAGCGCAGGAAAAAGCCTAGAACTGAGGCTTAGTGAACACTTATGTAGGATGCTATGTTTAATATTTATCTCAGGCTTTGTTGTGAACTTATCTAGGATGCTATGTTTTTTTTGGTCTGTAAACCTTGAATGCTATGTGTTGTAAAACTTATGTAGGATGCTTTGTGTTGTGTGAGTGTCTTGAAGCAGGGCTGGTGTTATTGAAGACAAGGCAATCCATGTCCTAAGTAATCAAATTTGTACTACTAGGTTTATTAGGTATTACTAAGACAAAAACATTGTCAACACTTCATGAAAAAAATAAATAAACCTATGACATGTCTAAAACGTGTAACACATTGTAAGAAAAAATTATATATATATACATATATATATATATATATATATATATATATATATATATATATATTGCACATGTCTAAAACGTGTAAAGATAATATTAAACAAACATGTTTGAATATTAAAGTGATATTTATTTTACTCTTAGTAGTACTCAAGATAGTAGTAATATTTCACTATTCATAGTAATATTTTTGCAAATTATAACACTTTTTAGTAATACAACGTCATTAAACTAAATTAATTAGTAATACAAATATATTCAGACAGTTTTAGACTGTATACAACACATTAGCTGAAATTTTTTTCAGAAAATATGTGTTTTCTGAAATTTATCTCATGATAGCCTTCCCATCAAGACATTAACTAGGAAGTATAAGGGTGTTTTGTATTGAAATGAGAAATTTTCTAACAACTTGAGTTTTTTAAGAGTATTTTATGTCTATTTTGACAAATAAACACATACATGGACATATAATCACGTAATATACGAGATACATCTTTTTAAAATAAATAATAAGAAGAAAATTAAGGTTCTTAAAAACATGCATAACAAATAGTAATACAGAGTAGTTTTTTGGTAGTTCAGGGTAGTACAAAGTAGTTCCTAGTAATCCATATTACATATAGTAGTTCTAGCAGTACTAGTAGTTCATATTACACATAGTAGTTCCAGTAGTTCCTAGTAGTTCAGATTACACAAATCACAAGAGTCCCATGCTACTCGGCGGTTGCAGAAGTACTTCCACACTCAAAATACTCATACAAACGTCTGCCTCTCCTTCCGCTGCTCCTTCTCCTTCCTCTTCCCCTTCCTCTTCCTCGCCCTCTTCCACGTCCACGAGATTCTCCGGCTGATGGAAACCTTTGCTTCTGAGTGGGTCCTTTCTTTTTATCATATAATGGAGGAAGAACTTTGAGTGCTCGAATTTCATCTGGTATAACTCATTCAAACTGATGTGGCACATGATAAATCGTCCTACAGTATGCCAACGCCTAAAGCTCCACCTTATAGTATACCGAACAAAAGTCTTGTAGATGGAGGTCCGTTCCAACGCTCAAGAACTTGGCAGCAGCACATGCATGAACACACGGGATTTTGTCTATATCAAAGCACCTGCACCTGCACATTTTTCTTGCCAAATCAACCGTATAAACCTTTTCGTCACTACCATTGACATTGTACTCACGGTGAAAGCTGTTTATCTCAACCACATCTAAACACCTCGCTTCCAAACATCTTTTGGACAACTGGGTTTCTACTGTAGGCACAAGCTTCTTCGTGGCTGGTATTTGGGCTGCCTTCTTCCTATGTTTGTTAAACCATTCAGCCATTTTCTTAATGATAACATCAATCATCGGTAGCATGAAGTATTTCCTCGCTTCCCGAAGAACACCATTGATAGATTCTGCTGCACTGGTTGTGTCAAAATTATACTCCTTCAAAGTAACATCTTGCCCATTTTCCCACTTCAACACTCTTTTCCAGATACTCGGCAGCAGAAGGATACTTTCTGGAAAAAGCAGCATAGAGAACATCGAACTCAGCCACTGTATAAGCATATGCGCATTCTCTAAACTTAATTGCACAAACGTTTCTGTTGTTGAATACATGTCCTTTGACATTTTGAGACAAATGCCAGACACAATACCCATGTGCGGCCGTTGGGAACACCTCACGTATTGACTTCATCAAGCTCGCATTTCTATCCGAAAGAAACACCAATCCGTCTACATCTGATATCACTGACCTTAAATTATTCATAAACACATACAACTTTCATCTTTCTCACCATCAACTGCACCAAATGCAATAGGGTAATGGTAACGATCACAATCTTGAGCCGTCGCAACAAGCAGAACTCCACCATAAACATGCTTAAGATGTGTTCCATCCACAATGATAACTTTCCTCATCGCTACGAACCCTTCTATGGAAGCTCCAAATTCGAAAAATAGATACTTAAATCTTTTTGCCGCATCCACTTCAACATAACTTACCCAGTTAGGATTCTTCAACTTAAGCATGTGCATATAGGAGTGTATCAAAGAAAAACTCTCTTCCGGAGTACCTCGCACTTCATTAGCAGCGATCCTTTTTCTTCTCCATGCTGTGGCATATGATACATCAACACCAACCTTGTGTGTAACCATACTGATCAAATCAGCTGGTGTTGGTGTGTCTTATCTACCGGGATATTCTATTTCTAAGGGTACTTGTAATTACCACTGAGCATGTATGAGACTTGATGTAAGTTCTAGCCGTCCAAAGATCTGAATTCTTAAGCTTTGCTACACGCAAATACCACTTGCAACCTTCTTTGGCTCCTCGACATCTTACCACAAATCTTCCAGTATCGGACTTAAATGTGTCATACTCAAAACCATTCTTATGCGTACCCCTCTGAACTAGAACTTGCATGGTTGTCTTAGTTCTGAATTCTTGACCCTTAACCAAATCGAGACCATCATCCCATTCTTCTTCTACTACTGTTGTGGCTTCAACTCCCGTTCTTGCAGCTTCAACTTCCATTCCGACTTCTGTTCCTTCATACCCGTGCTCTAAATTCTCATGCAACTCAAAGTCTTCGTGTTGTTCAGCTGTGTAAAGCGTGACCATGCCATTCATCTCATGATCATGATCTGTTCCATCTTGCTCATCTCCATCTTGCTCATCTCCATCTTGCTCATCTCCATCTTGCTCAGTCTCATCTTCCTCAGACTCATCTTCATCAGTCTCATCTTCCTCGGTATCAGTATCCTCTCCATCAGAAAAACCAACATAGCTTTCATCAGTTTCATGATCTCCTGAAAGCGGCAGACCACCATATGTATCATCCATGTCACTGCTGATCTCCACATGTAAAACGCTTCTACATTTATCATGATTTACTTGCATGAGATAACCCAAAACGTCTTCATCACTCCAAATATATGATTTCTTGTTGGAATACAATACCAATAGAAAGTAACTAATCTTCACCATCCCATCTCCATTTGCCTTAATCTTTCTGCATATACACTCGACCAATTCAGAATATGTAACCTCTTCCACAGATGTTTTCATCACTAGAGTGTGAATTTGATCTTCTCCCAAGATCCACTTTATCTCAGCCCCATCCTTGATGTAACTTCCTCCATAGTCAAAACATATGATTGTTATAGAAGAAGCCATATAATTCCCTGAAAAGAAATAAAATTATGATTAGTAACCATTTAAAGAATCTAAGTTGTCCAAGATCTTTGGTACATAGTCGTTCCAGTAATACAAGTAATACACGTTTCACTTTAGTAGTACCAGCACTACAAGAAAACAACACTTTGGCGAGGAAAATTAACGAGGAAATAAAATCCTCATAAAATTACGTCGACTTTACGAGGAAATTACAAAGAAAGAATAAAATGTCGTTATTTCCTCGTAAAGTAACGAAGAAAATATCTCCTCGTTAAAATAACGTAAAGTTATGTGGTTTTAACGAGGAAATTATCTTTCCTCGTTAAAACCACGTAAAGCTTGCATCATCTTTACGAGGAAATGAGGAAATAGAGTTTCCTCGTAAACACAACGTAAATTCGCGTCTTCTTTACGAGGAAATGTTTTACGTGATTTTAACGAGGAATACTAAAGCACGTTTTTTTTTGCTACCTACCTATTCCTCGTAAATTCGCAAAACTTCAACTACCAGATTCGAAAATTTTCTATAAATATGGAAGTTCAACTTCATTTTAAACACACCAATATTGAGGTTTGAGGTTTGGAATGAAGAGTAGAAGATAAGAAAGATGGTTTTTTTGGTTTGGGGTTTTAGATTTTAGGCGTTTAGAAAGCATACCTTGTTAATTCCTCGTAGTTAACGAGGAAATAACGACGAAATAAAAGAAAAATGCGAGCCTCGTTAATTCTACGTAAGACGAAATCGTCGTAAAGGCCACGTAAGCTTACGTGGAATTACCGAGGCCCGTCTTTTATTTCCTCGTAATTTTCTCGTGGGTTTACGAGGTTTTAACGAGATATTTTGTCTAAATCCCTAAACCCTAAATCCCAAACCCCATCTTTCTTCTATTTTGTCTAAATGCCAAACTCCAAACCCCATTAATAATTTTATAATTTTCAAAAGATTATATTTTCAAATCTTCAAAAGATTATATTTTTGTTGCAAAATAAATAATTTGATTTTGTATAAGTTTATATTAGAAAGAAGAGATTGATATTAGAAGTTACAGAATTGTGGTTTTAAATTTTGAGTTTTGAAATGTTAAGAAGATATTGAGGTTAAAAGGAAGATATGTTTGTAATATATGAAGTAGAATATAAGAAAGATGGGGTTTAGGGTTTGGGGTTTGGGGTTTCGGGTTTCTGATTTTAGAGGTTTAGAAATTTACCTCGTTAATAACTCGTAATTTACGAGGCATTTACGAGGACCAGAAAGACGGGCCTCGCTTATTCGTCGTTGGATTTGGGACGGGCCTCGCAATTTCTTCGTAAGTTTACGAGGATTTTACGAGGAAATAAAAGACGGACCTCTTTAATTCCTCGTAAAGCTACAAGGAAATTGCGACTCCTTCATAAGTTATATATACAACCCAAACCTCACACTCTCCATTCGTCCCAACTTCCTCTCCAATTCCTCCCCATTTCCTCTCCAACTCCTCTCCCATTCCTCTCTCCTTCGAAATGGTAATTTCCTCGCTCCCCATAATTAGTTTAGTATATTAGGTGGTTAGTTTAGGGAATTTAGATAGGTTAACGGAATTTATGTTCGTTAGATAGATTTTTTAATTATTGATGATAGATTTTTTATTATTGATGATCATAAACTCAAAAAATATATTTTTGCAGGTTCGCAAGAACATGCTTACTGCTCACTACAGAGACATGTTTGGTGAGCCTGGTAGTCAGTTAGACCCGCCATGTTCTTCTTCAGGTGCCAGCGGTTCCGTGTGAGTGGACTCGAGGCCTTCATCGACGTTATAGCGGCCACAAATCCGGAATGGGAAACTTTGTTGAGGAACATGAAACAACAAAATCCCATTCCAGGCGAGTCATCGGGCACACATGACGAGGAGGATGTTACGAGGAGGAGCGAGGAATTCTACGAGGCGATGAACGGGCCTTAGTTTTTTTTCGGTTTATGTATTATAAAATCCAAAACTTATTTATATATAAAATATTTTGCTGCATTTGAATTTTATTTAAAATTTATTTATAAACCACAAATATTTAAATATTTTTACTAAATTAAATTAATAATTATTAAATTTATCAATATTATTTATTAATTCGAAAATTCGCATTATACGAGTTATTTAGGCCGAAAGCTAACCGAGGAATTTACGAGGAATATTTTACGAGGTATTTACGAGGAAAGTTTTTCAAGGAATCTACGTGGAGTTTACGAGGAATATATTTCAAGGAAGTTACATCAAATTTACGAGGATTTCTTTTCAAGGAAATTACGTGTAAGTAACGACGAATGCATCGCGTGGTTTCTACGAGGAAAACTCGCAAGGATTTTACGAGGAAATGCGGCGAGGAACTTACGACGAAATCTTTACTTCGTCTTTACGAGAAAATGGTTGAATCGCTACTTTACGAGGAAATGGCGACGAAATGTGTGTTACGATGGATGATAAACGACGAAACCCATTTCCTCGTTAATTCTTCGTAAACTTCCTTTTACGAGGAATTAACGAAGAAATTGGTCATCGTTAAATATCTGTTTTCTTGTAGTGCAGTAGTTCCAGTAGTTCCAGTAGTTCTTATAAATTTTTGCTTTTGTCTATTTAACACTTTTAACTGACCAAAAGGGTGTTATACAACCCACAGTACCGTTTACTACTACTATAATGCATTATTTTGCTTTAAAACAGAGGTAAACAAGAACAAATATACAAAATCGCCCCTAAGCATCCATTTTCATAACAAAATACCTAAAACTTCCATTTTTACCTAAAACTTTAGTTTTTCATCTTTTTAAGTTCTTTTAATCAACTAATAACGTGTTACATTACCCAGATTATCGTCTAACAGAAATTTCATGTTTTTTTCTTTTAAAACTGTGTTAAAAATTGAGAAAAATACAGATTTTTTTGAAATCTAATATTTTCATTTTTCTTTGAAAACTTTCACGAAGTTTACAGCAATACTTTCATTTTTCGTTACACATAATACATAGAACATAAGTAGAATATTATTATGAAAATTTCGTAAAAAAAAAACGCATGATTTTACATCAAAAAAGCTTCAAAATCGCCAATCTCAAGTGGAAGGGGAGAAGAAGTTCGATGGTAGTTGGGGAAAAGAGAAACATGATGGGAGAAAGGAGACAGGAGGGATAGCTGTTGGAAGGAGAGTGGTGGGTTGATGTGGGGTTGGCTGTTAGGTGGTTGGATTTAAGGTTGACTTTATAAAGAGAAGGGAAGCGGCAATTAATTTAAAAAAAACAGAAAGCGCGTGGAACGTGGAGTGGAAACCGCTGAGAAAAAATAATAATAAAATACTTGAAGGTAATAAAGAGAAGGAAATATAAAAAAAAAGTGGGGTAGATAGAATTTTGGTAGGGTAATGAGAATGAATTTTTTTTAACTAGGTCAAATTACAATACTTTCCAATATAGGTTGTCTCTCCGTAAGTTACGGTTTCCGCGTATAGACTAAATTAGAGAGAAGAGTTGGGAACTTAAGAAAATATTAGATAAACTTTGGATAAAATTAGGAAGATTAAAGGATATAACGTATATAGTTTGCGATTCTCCAAAATCTAGATGATTTTAGCCTTTGTGGCACTAGGGTAATCGTTATGGAAACCACGTGTGTCAAGTTGAATTGATGTTTTTATGCTATGTAAGAAACCGAGAATGTTGTTAAAGATGATATAACACATCAAGAATCAATAGATACTTTTTCCTCTAAGGCTGACTGATGTTCGGATCTGATTCAGGAAGTCTCCAGTTTTGGTCTCCTTGTCATTTGCATTTGTTCACCCTCCCTGAAAAGTATTCTTTAAATGGACCGGACCTCTGAGAACATATGCTTCTTATTCGTAATTCGAAATATATCAAAAATGATTCTGGTGATATGGAACTTATCAACAATTCGAAGTAAAGTATAAGGCTCGTCATAATGCCTAAACTTGTTGAAGAGGTATAGTCATTATGATTTGTGAATGATGTGTTAATTAACTGCTTTGTATTTTCATTATCACCAAAACATTCATACATTAGGTATGATACAATAAAAACTATTGGAGAAAGTAAACTACAAAGATGAATGAGATAAAAGCGTTTTTACGTATCGCCCCATGTATGTGTGAGCTCAATGTACATAATTGTTCTTTTCGGGTATCATTTTTTTTTGTTTTGAAACCAAGTCCCACTTGAATATTATAAATTTATGTGTAGATTTTGAGTTGGGTTATTCTGGATCTGGATGAATTCGGTTATGATGTATAGGAACTTAAAAATATCTAAACCAATGTATCTAAAACGGATTCGGATATTTGTAACAAAAATAGTCATATAACCTGATTCGATCCAGGTCTTTTGAATATCGTTAACCTGATTCGGTCCAGGGTCTTTTCCCAAAGATGACCCAAAACATCTTTTTAAACACAAACCTAAACTCAAACTTGAATCAAATGCAAAACTAACCTAAAAGCCTTATGAAATTACAGATCAGTTCCTTGTGACCAAAAAAAAAAAACATATGTCATTTTTACGAATATAGCCCCACCAAAATCGTTTAGCTCCAAGTCGTCTAGACGACTTCCAAGTTAGTCGTCCAGACGACTTCAGGGTTAGTCGTCCAGACGACTTCCAAGTTAGTCGTCCAAACGACTTCCAAGTTCGTCGTCTGGACGAGTTGATCTTAGAAATAATTTATTAATTTATAAAAAAAAATTTGACAAGTGAAAAATTAAAATCATATGATTGTAAACAGTTATAAGTGATGTAAAATAAGATATAATAATATTGAATAGTTTTCAATAAGAATTAAACTATTCTTCAGTGATTATTGCTGCTTTTACTGCAAGTTTTCTATCGCGGTGGTGGACTTACTTTCTCTCAAATCGCAACTTCGCCGGAATCTACCTTTTCCAAAGAAGATGGCTGAAAATCTCCACAAGGCAATAGGTGCTATGTAAATTGTGGATGACGACCCGATCATTCTTCCCGACGAGCCTCAGTTTCATGTTTTTGATGCCAACGAAAACAGCTTGATGGGGCGTCTCTTGAATCCAGACTGTCAAATCATGGCGAGAATGATAAACTACATGCCTACCGCATGGCGTCTCTGGGGTAGAGTTCGTGGAATTGCCCTGCCTCAAGATAGGTTTCAGTTCATATTCCAGAGGGAAGAAGACCTTCTCACGGTCCTCAAGTATCGTCCATGGTCCTACAACCACTGGACTCTGCTACTGGAACGTTGGTGCCCCTCTCCACCGCGAGATTTCCTCACCTCTCTGGAAGTATGGATCCGCATCAGGAATATTTCGGTGGAACACTACACTTCAGGCACTATGTACATGCTTGCCAAGAAGATTGGTCATGTAGAAGAGATAGCCTACGATCCTAAAGTGTCTCAGACTACTGACTACATCCGAGCCAAAGTTACTCTTAAGGTTGAGGACCCTGCTTTTGAGGCAAAGAACCTCCATCTTCCTTCTGGTGAGATCACGGTGATCACCTACGAGTATGAAAAGATCCATAAGCGTTGCTACTCGTGCTTTCGCTTGACCCATGAAAAAGCTCGTTGCCCCTATTCCAAGAAGAAGTTTCAGGCTGCAGGTCCTAGCAAGCCTCCAGCTCCTGTCACCGAACCTTTATTGGAAGGCAACTCTGCTCCAAGAACAGAGGAGAATCGGGTGCATGGCCCACCTGGTTTCCCTCTTTTATTCCCGGAACTATCGGAAGAAGATCAACGCATGGCTCTGCAATACGTGTCTCACTCAGATGATACGGAACGAAGAGCTAGGATCTTGCGTGTGAGACAATCAATTGAAGCCACTCCGAAAGTTCAAGATGTCATGCTTAGAATCTCGCACGATGTCAACAAGGAGAAAGGACATGTCTTCAACTATCATAGTCAACAGAAAGAGTCTTCAGTACACTCTAGATTGGGTAAGGCCCCAGCCTGCCCCCTCCTGGAGGATCAAACAACTGTTGACTACGAGTCAGAAAATTCGGTTGAGCATAACAGCTCCCCTGCACTCTTGATCCAAGGTTCAACGGTTTTCAGTCAGGGTGTACACGCCCCATCTGTTTCTACCGGAACCTTGAGGTCCAGGAAAAGGGATAGGAGACGTCCTCCTGCTTGGGTAAGAAGAACCAGGGTTAACACAAAGGTGAACAGCTTCTCAGGCGAGGACATTGAGGCTTCTGTTACAGACACGTTAGGAAAGAAAAAGGCAGATAACCCTACGAATTCATCTGCAAACAAATCTACCAAAACCCAAAACTCTACGGTGGCTTCCGATTTGAAGCCGCTGCCATCCCAATGAGTATCTTGAGCTGGAACTGTCAAGGAACTGGTAGCTCGGAGACAGTTCAACAGTTAAGGGAGATGCGCTGGGTGCATTTTCCTGACCTTTTGTTCCTTATGGAGACGAAACAAAAATCAAGTTACATAGAGAATCTAAAGTCGAGTTTGGGTTATGATGAATGTATTACGGTTGATCATATTGGTCTAAGCGGAGGATTAGCTGTAATGTGGAAAAGTAGTTACATTGTGGAAGTATTGTCGTGTGGTAGGAGGATCATTGATCTGAAGGTCACACTGGGTTCTATAAAGTTTTTTCTTACTTGCATCTATGGTGATCCAGTGCGAGAGAGGAGGAACTTCGTTTGGGATAGGCTCATAAGCATTGGTATTCAACGCAATGATGCATGGGCCCTTATTGGAGATTTTAATGAACTAATGCACGGAGGCGAGAAGCTCGGAGGCTCTGTACGTGCTGAGTCTACTTATTGGAATTTCCGTAATATGGCTACGGCGTGCAAAATTAAAGAGCATATTAGCCATGGAAATCTGCTGTCTTAGGCTGCGAAGAGAGACTGAGTTTGGGTGCAGTGTCGCCTAGACAGAAGCTTTGGGAATGATGCTTGGTTTCGACTTTTTCCTCACTCGAAAACAGAGTATATGGACATGAGGGCTTCTGATCACAGAACTATCAGACTAGAGTTCGCTCTTGAAATTGAGGAAAAGAATAGAGGAAGGTTCTTCTTTGATAAAAGGCTAATCGGCAAGAGAGGTGTTGAGGAAGTTATAACCAAAGCTTGGCTAGGGAATGGCTCGTGTGATGACACAAGCTTGCTTGATAGAATAGCGAGATGCAGAACTGAGCTTGTAAAACTCAAACGTTTGGAACATCTGAACTCCAAAACCAGAATGGAGAAGCTCAAGCAGGCGCTAGAAGCTGAGATAGCTAAAGAATTTCCGAACTTCAATCACATGAGGAAGATGAAATTTGATTTGGCGGCAGCAATCAGAGAAGAAGAAAGCTTCTGGAGGCAAATAAGCAGAGTAGAATGGCTCAAAGATGGCGACTTAAATACAGCCTACTTTCATAATGTGGTGAGAGGAAAAAGGATGCGTAACAAAGTGTTGATGCTTAAAGACATCTTTGGGAATGAGAACTAATCAGAAGGCTTAAAAGGGAACATTGATGTGGAGTTTTACAGGGATTTGTTCATGAGCTCCAACCCTACAGACATGGAGCCTCTCTTCTAAGGCTTTCAAGCTAAGGTAACTCCAAGTATGAATGAAGCCTTGACGAGGCCTGTCTCCACTGATGAGATTAAAGCGGCAGCTTTTAGAGTGAAAGGTAGAAACGCCCCTGGTGAAGATGGCCTAACTGGTCTCTTCAACCAAAAATATTGGCACATTGTAGGCCTGAAGGTGATATCGGACGTCCAGAGCTTCTTTGAAACAGCAGTCATACCAGAAAGCTGGAACCATACTCAGCTCAGTCTCTTGCCAAAAACGCTGAATCCTTCGGAGATGAAGGACATGAGACCGATTAGTCTTTGCTATATTCAGTATAAGATCATCTCGAGGATCTGTGTGATCGCCTCAAAATCGTGTTGCATGTTCTAGTTTCTGAGACGCAAGGAGCCTTTGTCTCAGGCAGACTGATAACAGACAACATCATCATCGCACATGAGATGATACATGGCTATCAAGACTGATATGTCTAAAGCCTATGATAGAGTTGAGTGGCGCAGTATTCTTCATGGAAGAGAACTCTTGAAACAGGGCCTCTGTCGCAGCATTGGTAACGGTACACAAACAAATGTCTGGGCTAAGAACTGGATCATTGATACAGTGACACGCCCACCTATTTATCGAGCTGACAGTATTATTGATCTCACACTCAAGGTCGCGGATCTTCTGGTGGAGGGATCAGATAGGTGGAACCGGGACTTGGTCATGCAGACTTTAACAGGTGAAGACGCTGCTCGTATCTTGCGTATCAAGCCAAAGCTTAATCTTGAGGATTCCTATTGTTGGGGCTTCACTGACCATGGATCCTACTCTACACAAAGTGGCTATAGGCTCACGGAAGCCATTCTGGAGATGAACAATCCTAACACGAGAACGCTCCCAGCACTTGAGAAGAAGCTTTGGAGCAATCTCTGGAAGATAAAGGCTCCCCCAAAACTTAAACATTTTCTCTGGAGATCTCTATCAGGTGCTCTTGCTGTTAAGGAACGATTGCAGACACGAGGAATCCCTGGTGATAGCACGTGTCCTCTGTGTGGCCAGGCCAACGAAAATATATGTCATGTCCTCTTCACATGTGATAAAGCACGTCAAGTCTGGGACTTAGCAAACATCCCATTACCCCAGCAAGGCTTCTCACGCACCTCAGTGTTCCTTAACATCTATCACCTTCTGTCGGTATCTAAAAACCACAGACTTGATGAGCGCATCCGCAAGGTCTTCCCGTGGCTGCTATGGCAGATATGGAAGGCGTGGAATTCAGTCATTTTCAATAAGCATCAGGTACTACCCCATCAGACAGTAGCAAAGGCTTTCGAGGATGCTGACCTATGGCTACAAGCGCAGACTCCATCTCTAGTTGCAGTACCTCAAGCCCCTACAAAAAGATGGATCAAACCTCCTGAAGGATCTGTAAAATGCAACGTTGCTTCCTCTTGGATCAGTTCGGACCGGCCCTGCGGAGTCTCTTGGATCCTTAGAGACTCTAATGGTGTCCCCATTCTCCATAGCAGGAGAGCCTACTCTTATATTCGATCCAAAGAGGAAGCTAACATGTATGCAATGCTGTGGGCTGTAGAGAGTATGGGTAACCTCCATAAACATAATGTTCTTTTTGAGGCTTCTGAAAGTGAGATCAGAAACATTATGATGGAGCCGTACAAGTTCCCCTCTCTTCAGCACCTTGTCTTCTCTATTAATCACCACCTTGAGGCCATAGACGTGGAGTCTCCATCATACAGCCTCGGAATGTAACTCTGTTGCAGTAGCCATTGCTACATCAGTCACAACAGGGCAACGTTATCAATCCTATGCCGCGGCAAAAGGTCCAGCTTGGCTCTCTCATCTCACATCTTTAGAGGCAGCTCCTTGATCTTGATCACATTACGCTGAAGCCTCCCCTATCTCTTATGTTCTTTCTTTCTGTTACGGTGCCTACTGGCATTTGTTTTGTTTTCTTTTTCCCCCCTTACTAGGGGTTGATTGCTTGTTTCTGTATCAGGGTTCCCTCCTTAGAGGCCCCTCGAACTGTCTTTTAAGTAATCCAGCGTTATAAAAAAGAAGTGTTTAGTTAGTTAATCAAGTTTAAGGGTTATGTTTAGGGTATAGACGACTAACTTGTAAGTCGTCTGGTGAATAATTTAAACCAGATGACTTACAAGTTCGTCGTCTCGACCGGAACGAACCTGTCATTTTACCAATGTAATTTTCAACCTAGCCGAATAATGTACCGGACATATAAATTTTTTTTTCACTGTTTCACAATTTTTCGAAACCCTAACGCCGTTTCTCTTCAAGGGCGATTTCGAAGGCGATTGCTATCTTTTCTTTAGATCTCTTCCATGTTCTCGTATTCCGTCGTTCTCACCGCCGGTAATCTCTCCTCTTACGACGAATCTTGTTTCTCCTTCGTTCCTCCGTAGACTATTGTAGCAGTTCAAACTGACCAACCTTTTCTTTGTTTTCAAATCTGAAACCGCGTCTCGTTGAACTCCGCCGCCGGTAAGTTATTTCTCTTGTCTTATCGCGTTTAGCCGCCGTAAAACCCTAAAAAATGTAGTCTTGATTCTTCTTTTCCCGTCAATTTTTGCAGACCATCGTTAACTGCTGTTGTCGTTGGAGACCATCTCTTATCCGACCGTAAGTCATCCATCCATCTTTTAAAGATCTGCATGCTTAACGAGATTTTGAGATCTGTAAGAGGTCAGTTTTAGTAATGTTCTACTAGAAGACTTCCTGGGAGATTTGGAGATCTGCATGCTTAAGTTGTCTATCACTTGTAACATGAATGGGAGGGATGTTTGGAGCCATTGAATGCATCATTGCTTCTGGTAATGAGTAGGTTAACTCCACAGTGTTCATGTTCAGGTTATGATCTTCTTCAGCCATTTCAACAAGTTCAGCATGTGTCGAACCTTCCTTCAAAAGAAACATTCTCGCTCCTTTTTTGTGATCAACCACAAAATTCCAACATCCATCTTTCAACAACCATTCTCCATACAATGCATGTAAAGGACGTATCATCTGCAAAAGGTAAAAAAAACACATTAGCAAACATAGGTTTAGAGAAAATGAAAGTTTATTAAAGATTGAGGCAGACGACTTCCACGGAGGTCGTCTGGACGACTAACCGGTAAGTCGTCCATTTAGGTTAGTTTTGCAATTGATTTTAACCTGGACGACTAACCTGTAAGTCGTCCACGTTTGTTTGATAAAAAAAAATTCTAGACGACTTACCGGTTAGGCGTCTAAGAAAAAAGGATTAGTTTTGCATTTAACCGAAATATGTCAAAAATTTGACTTTTCCTGGACGACTTTAGTCGTCCAGCAGAAAATAAAAAAACTTAATATTTTGTTTTTTCTAGACGACTAACTTGTAAGTCGTCTTAGGTTAGTTTTGCAATTGAAATATTAAACAAAATATTTTTTTTCTAGACGACTTACAAGTTAGTCGTCACGAGATTTTGAGATCTTGAAGAGGTCAGTTTTAGTAATGTTCTACTAGAAGACTTCCTGGGAGATTTGGAGATCTGCATGCTTAAGTTGTCTATCACTTGTAACATGAATGGGAGGGATGTTTGGAGCCATTGAATGCATCATTGCTTCTGGTAATGAGTAGGTTAACTCCACAGTGTTCATGTTCAGGTTATGATCTTCTTCAGCCATTTCAACAAGTTCAGCATGTGTCGAACCTTCCTTCAAAAGAAACATTCTCGCTCCTTTTTTGTGATCAACCACAAAATTCCAACATCCATCTTTCAACAACCATTCTCCATACAATGCATGTAAAGGACGTATCATCTGCAAAAGGTAAAAAAAACACATTAGCAAACATAGGTTTAGAGAAAATGAAAGTTTATTAAAGATTGAGGCAGACGACTTCCACGGAGGTCGTCTGGACGACTAACCGGTAAGTCGTCCATTTAGGTTAGTTTTGCAATTGATTTTAACCTGGACGACTAACCTGTAAGTCGTCCACGTTTGTTTGATAAAAAAAAATTCTAGACGACTTACCGGTTAGTCGTCTAAGAAAAAAAGATTAGTTTTGCATTTGACCGAAATGTGTCAAAAATTTGACTTTTCCTCGACGACTTTAGTCGTCCAGCAGAAAATAAAAAAACTTAATATTTTGTTTTTTCTAGACGACTAACTTGTAAGTCGTCTTAGGTTAGTTTTGCAATTGAAATATTAAACAAAATATTTTTTTTCTAGACGACTTACAAGTTAGTCGTCATGAGTTTTTCCTATACGACTAACCTGTAAGTCGTTCAAGATAAGCAAGGTTTGACCGGAATCTCGGAATAAAATCCTGGACGACTTACATGTTAGTCGTCTAGGAAAAAACTCGTGACGACTAACTTGTAAATCGTCTGAAAAAATATATATTTTTGTTTAATATTTCAATTGCAAAACTAAACTTAGACGGTTTACAAGTTAGTCATCTGGAGAAAACAAAATATTAA
Source organism: Raphanus sativus (assembly GCF_000801105.2). Taxonomy (NCBI): domain Eukaryota; kingdom Viridiplantae; phylum Streptophyta; class Magnoliopsida; order Brassicales; family Brassicaceae; genus Raphanus; species Raphanus sativus. The sequence continues at coordinate 16,648,348 of NC_079515.1, forward strand.
GTTTTTTATTTTCTGCTGGACGATTAACTTGTAAGTCGTCCAGGAAAAGTCAAATTTCTGACACATTCCGACCAAATGCAAAACTAACCCCGTTTTCCCTAGACGACTTACACGTTAGTCGTCTAGAATTTTTTTATCAAACAAACGTGGACGACTTACAGGTTAGTCGCCCAAGTTAAAATCAATTGCAAAACTAACCTCTGCATTGACCAGACGATTTCCAGGTAAGTCGTCTACAGCTAGATGACTTAACTTTAAGTCGTCTAACGAACAGGTCTTGGAAAAATTTCGATTTCATACCTTAAATTTCTGAAGATAACTTCCTTAGCACACATAAGTCTTCTCCAAACACACAGAAACTGAAATATTAATCAATAATTAAAATATAATCCTTCCGTTTCTTAATATATGATGTTTTAGGAAGTTTTGGATGTTTCAATATATAAGATTTTTTTAATTTTTCTAGGTATTTTTTAACTTTATCAAAAACTGTGTAGCCAATAATATTTTGTTTTCTATTTTGTAATTGGTTAAAATAGTTTTTAATTTATATTTTAGTGATTTCTATACAAAAAGTATATTTCTTAATAGTTGTGTATATGTCTAAAACATCATACATTTTGAAATGGAAGGAATATTTTTTTAAAATATTTATTCTACACACGTGAGCACGGAAAAATCACCTAATACAATGCAGATATAAGCAATAAGTGAATAACAAATATAACAAATGTGAAAAGTACAATATCAATAAACAATTTGACAAAATATGGTCAAAATAAGAAAAGAAGCAAAAAAATTGTCAAAAACATAACATAATTATGATGATAAATGTTAACAAAAAAATGGTTTTACATGAAAATTTGTCATGTTCTTCGATATGATATAATGATGTATATAGCTATTATCATGAAATTCTCCATCTATTTATACTATTATTTGCGAAGTGATTTTTCGCAACAGAACTCTCACGTTAAAAGTTAAAGCGGTTAATGTCGTTGTTACCCTTATGATTATATATATAATTATTATATAATTAGAAACAAAATTTGCGTTAATAATATTATATTTATATGTTATATTAGATTATAAATTAATATTTTCAAAATATAAAGATAATTATGATATATATTTTGTTGCTATATAAAAGTAATATTTTAAAAATTTAAAGTTAAAAACAAAATTTTAAGTTAATAATATTATATTTATCTGTTATATTAGATTAAAAATTAATATCGTCAAAATAAAAGATAATTCTTACATATACTAAGTTTTATCTTGAAATAATATTTTTAAATTATAAAATTTTAAGTTAATAATATTATATTTATATGTTATATTAGACTATAAATTAATATTTTCAAAAAGATAATTCTTATATATTTATATATTGTGTTGTTATTTTAAATAATAATATTTTAAATTATAAAAGTTAAAAATTAAAATATAAACAATTTAAAATTAGATATTATTCAATCAAAAATATTTTAATAAATTTATTTCCTAAAATATTTCAAATATGTGAGTGTTTTTTAAAATTCCAACAAAATAATAAATGTATATATTTTTTATGAATTTTTTTATCATATATAAAATTTTGATGTTTAATTTAATTTTTGATAACATAATTAATAAGTTATTATTATAATTGTGAATTAATAAATATTTAAAAATAAAATTATGTCCGCAAATGCGGGTAAACCACCTAGTTTATTATATAACCAAAGAAGAATAGTAGTATTCATAAGCTGCATTTCAAAACTTTTATTAGTACTCCTTCCATTTCAAAATAGATTATGTTTTACATAGTTTTGATGTTTCTAAATATATGAGATTTTCATATTTCAATGTGATTTTTTATTTTATTAAAAAATTTGTAACTAATGATATTTTATAATATATTTTATAAATCGTTAAATAATTTAAAATTTATATTTATATATTTTTAAAATAAAAATAAGGTTCTTAATAATTGTGCATTATTTTAAAACTTCGAGTATTTTGGAATAGAATACTCATGAATATGCATGTAACATCCAGAGTTATGTGATATGTGAAAAGACTTAAGAGAATTGATTTGGCTACCTATGTCACCAAAGTTGACTTACATTTTCCGTCACACATCCGTTTACAACTCCAGAGTTAAGCGTGCTTGGGGTGGAATAGTGAAAGGATGGATGATCTATCGGAAAGTGATTCGCGATACCGTGTAAGTGAGGCCAAAACACGGAGAAAAGTCGGGTGGTGATTGCAGAGTCAGTAAACAATGATTCTAGCTTTGGAAAATTAACGACCGACCGTCGGATGGGATGGGCCCCACGGACCGAGAGAGCGGGCGTGGGTGACCCGTCGGGCGTTACAATGCATATGCACACATTGGTGTTTACGTGGAGACAGGCCGTTCAAATACACACTATAGTGGGTCTCCCACTCCAATAGTGTGTCTGACAAATGGGAAATGCAGCTTCCCCAAGTCATCAAGAAAGATGAAGCCGGCGCCAAGGCAACAAAGAAGTAATATCCAACTTGAATAATGATGAATCGATCTTATTGTTGTTATTTTAACATGTCACACATATGGAGTTATGTACGTTGCGGTCTCACCTGATGGACAAACGATTTTAACCGGAGCAGGAGATGAAACCTTCAGGTTCTGGAATGTCTTCCCGTCCATGAAAGCTCAGGTAAAACCAATCAACCTATCTTGCATTAACGAAATGATATTTTCAGAGGAAATAACTTGATATTTTCGTCTCTATATGCAGAACGAGGCAACGAACACCAGGTTTGCTTTTATTCCTTAAAAATAACTCGAATAAGCAGTCAATTGAAACTCTTTCAGAAGATTTTGTGTCTCTTAATCTATATGAACTTGAAGAGGAGAGAGCACCTGTTTAGAGTTGTCTATATGAGGTACCATAGTTCTCTATATTTTTGTCTCTATATGCAGGGGAAGGCACTGATCACCAGGTTTGCTTTTATTTGTTAAAAATAACTCGAATAAGCAGTCAATTGAACTCCTTCAGAAGCTTTTGTGTATTTTACTCTATATGAAGTTGAAGAGAAGAGAGCACCTGTTTAGGGTCGTCTATATGAGGTACCGTAGTTTTTTGTAGTGTTTTAAAATTTGTATGTAAATGTTCACATGTTGAACCTTTGAATTCCTTATATCCAATCTATGTTTCTGACATGTTGAACTTGGTGAGGAGGCATTGTTTCCCGTGTACTGGAATGGAGACAATTGGTGTGTGCTTAGAGGCCAGAAATATTAAACAGTTGGAGGTTGCATATCGTAACAAACTGTAATATTCTTTTCAGCTGAATGATTGCATAGATAATAATAATACTGTCCTAAGTTGTCAATGTAGGATTTGATGCTATCTTTACCGAGGACGATGATACTTGGGAAGCTTGGCCTAATGCCTCTTAGCTCTCCACTGCTACGACTTTTCAATGTTTGATTATTTTCATAAGCAAAAGAAATTTAGTCTTACACATATGTTGTTTGTCCTAATGCTAAAAATAATAAAATCAACATTTATATGAGTATTGATCGCAAGATAATAGTTCTTCTCTTTACACAGTTGAGAAAAAGTGTTTAGAAAAAACAATTAATAAGTTGTGCAGCCTTTTTAAAAAATAGATATTTAAACATAGGGAGAATTACCAATTGTGACTCAAAACTTGGAGTCAAACCCAAAAGAGTACCCCAACTTGGGTCAAAGGCAAAAGTAACTTAAAAGGCTATTGAAATTACAACTATCTCCTTGTGAACAAACAAAAAAACGGATTTTTTTTTACGTTTCTACCCCTCGCAAGTCGTCTGTAAACAGACGACTTGAAAATAAGTCGTCCAGACGACTTTAAGTTAAGTCGTCTGGACAGTTATTCTTAAACATAATTTAAAAATTTTGTAAAAAATATTTTGATAAGTGAAAAATTGGAATTATGTAATTAACATATGTCTTAAGAGATATAAATTAATATATAACAAATTTCAATTGTTTTCAGCCCAGATGAGTGAAAGTAGTGAGTCATGATATTCTTTAGTTTATGTTTCATCAACATATGTTGTAGTATTGTATGTGTTCTTAGGGTTAGATTTTGGAAAGCATTAAAACCGTTTTTGAAAATTTTTAAAATTACCTAGGCGTGTTCGTTTCTGTGTATAGTAAACACTATTGAAGTATAATTTGATTTTATAACGTGGTTAGTAAGTTAATTTAGTCATTTTAGTTTAGGGGTTCATTTTAGGGTATTGGACGACTTAATATTTAGTCTTCTGTTCCCAGACGACTAAATATTAGGTCGTCTGATGTACATTATCAGCCAGAATAAGTCGTCTAAACCGGACCAAACCTTAAAGTTTACCAATGTACTTTTAAAGCTAACCGGATTATTTACCCAATATATAAGGTGATTTTTTTTTTTTTTTCATTTTCCGCGAACAGAAACCCTAACAGTTCTCTCTCACCGGCGATATCAAAGGCGATTCGAATTCCCACTATTTCCGAACAACCATCGTTCTCAACGTCGGCTATCTATCTCACTTCATTCTCACCGTTGTCGCCGCAGCTTCTTCTAACCCTAGCGCCGCCGATTCCTCTAAACCCTAGCGCCCCCGCTTCCACTATTTCCGAACAAACCGTCGCCCTCGCCACCGTGCTCACCAACGTTCTCACCGCCGCTTACTCTAAACACTAGCTAGCACCGCCGTTTCTTCTAAACCCTAGCGCCGCCGCTTCTTCTAAACCCTAGCGCCGCCGCTTCTTCTCTGTAAACCGTAGCGCCGTTTCTCTGTAAACCCTAACGCCGGTAAGTCATCAAACTCGTGGAAAAGATGAACATAAAACGTTGTCTCTTTCAATTTACTCATTCTCACCGTTTCACGTTTATTTTTTCAGATCTATAACCACAATGACGAGTACTCGAACTCCTTCTGCGACTAATCAGGTCCGCTTGAAATTTTTCTACTGGAAGACTTGTAAGTAAGTCGTCTGGAAAGTCTTCAACCTGGACGACTTAGTACGTCCATTTGGAAGACTTTCCAGACGACTTAAATATAAGTCGTCAACTAAGTCGTCCAGTTGGACGACTTTCTAGACGACTTATATTTAAGTCGTCTACTAAGTCGTCTGGAGTAACAATTAAGGCGTGATTGATTTAGCTTGTGTTCTGACTTCTATTGTTGTCTTTGATTATTTTGCAGACAAAAAGGATGGATATTCCAGAACTCCCCCGTAGGTTATACACATTAGGGGAAGAGCCAGAACCCCACAATAGCATTTCGTATCATACGGATAACACGAAGTTGCATACTGCTCTTAGGGAAGCTCTCACTGATGCTGAATTTGAAGAGCTCAAGGAGTCGAGATTGGGAGTTTTCATCAAGTTCAAGGAGCAGGGATTTGGTTGGGCTTCAAGGCTGGTTCACCACTTGCTCGGTTTAAAGCTGGACATTAAGAAGAAGTACGAGATGTGGTGTCTCGTTGGTCCAGAACCTGCGAGGTTTTCACTGTTAGAGTTTGAAAACATCACTGGTCTAAACTGCGACTACATCGAGGACCTTGAGACACCAGAATGTGAAGTTACCCCACAGATGGTTTCTTTCTGGGAGATGATGGGAGTTCATCGGGAAGCTGGGCCAAGTACTGATCAGATAATAGCAGCACTGAAGAGATGCGGGGATTGGTCCAGGGAAGATCGCAAGCGACTCGCGTACCTTTCCATCTTCACTGGATTCATTGAAGGGAAAAAGTTCTCAAGCGCTACACGAGCTACTCTCGCAAGGCTAGTGATGGATTTAGAAAGGTTTGAGAATTATCCATGGGGGAGAGTCGCGTTTAAGGTGCTGATGGACTCTTTGTGGAACAAAGATATTACTGGCTGTTACACCGTGGATGGCTTTATACAAGTTCTTCAGGTCTGGGCGTACGAAGCTATTCCGGGATTGGGTGCTAGTATTGGTCTACCCAGAGCAAACAGTCCGTCTCCACCGATTCTGGCTTACGACGGCAGCAGAGGCCGCAGATTCATGAAAGCTGCTATCTTGAGTCAGGTACCTTTCCATCTTCACTTAATTAAGTCGTCCGGAAGGTCTTCCAGCTGGACGACTTAGTAGACGACTTATTATAAGTCGTCTGGAAGGTCTTCCAGCTGGACGACTTAGTAGACGACTTATTATAAGTCGTCTGGAAGGTCTTCCAGCTGGACGACTTAGTAGACGACTTATTATAAGTCGTCTGGAAGGTCTTCCAGCTGGACGACTTAGTAGACGACTTATAAGTCGTCTGGAAGGTCTTCCAGCTGGACGACTTAGTAGACGACTTATTATAAGTCGTCTGGAAGGTCGTCCAGCTGGACGACTTAGTAGACGACTTATAATAAGTCGTCTGGAAGGTCGTCCAGCTGGACGACTTAGTTGACGACTTATAATTAAGTCGTCTATTTAGTATTTTGTTTCAAATATCTAACTCGATTCTTCTTCTATTTACTGCAGACCCGCGTGATCAACTTTGTTGAGAAGGACATTAGTGAAATGTGGCCAAAATGGGACTCTGAGGTTGATGACGTGCCCGCGGAGAACATCATTAAAGTGATGTATGATCGGAGACCGTGGAAGTGGACCATGGATTGCTGGGAAGTCACTGGTACAAAACCCAAGTTTGTGACTCCATCGAAAAGAGCCAAAGAGATGGTTGTGGAGGAGGTGGAGGAAGACAATCAGAGACCTCGGAAGAAAGCTCGTAAAGAGGCTCCTAAAGAGGCTCCTAAAGAGGCTAGAGAAGAGGCTCCTACAGAGGCTACAGAAGAGGCTACAGAAGAGGCTAGAGAAGAGGCTAGTTGGGTGACCAGAGAGGAGTTAGAAAACATGTTCAAGGACTTAGGTGACATGATGAAAGAGGGGTTTAAGAAGTGCATCAGGGAGATTAGGAAGATCTCCGATAGATTGGAAGCTGTGGAGAAGAAGGTTGGTGTCACCAATCAGGCTACCCCTCAAGCCCCAGAAACCGGGGTTAGTAAAAAACACCCTACCCCACAAGCCCCAGAAACCGGGGCTAGTAACAAACAGACTACTCCTCAAAAGGATCAGCCTCCACTTCAAACCAATCATCCTACTCCTCCCACCAGACAGCCTGCTCCTCAAAAGGCAAAGCCTACTCCTCAAAAGGCGAAACAGCCTGCTCCTCAAACTAAACAGCCTGCTCCTCAAACTAAACAGCCTGCTCCTCAAACGAAACAGCCTGCTCCTCAAACTAAACAGCCTGCTCCTCAGACGAAACAGCCTGCTCCTCAAACGAAAAAGCCTTCTCCACAAAAGAAACAGCCTTCTCCTCTGCCCAAAGAGGTTAATATCAAATCTTTAAGTCGTCTGGTCTTTGTATAGATTTGTAAATATATAAGTCGTCTGGAAGGTTTTCCAGCTGGACGACTTACAAATAAGTCGTCTGGAAGGTTTTCCAGCTGGAAACCTTCCAGACGACTTATTTGTAAGTCGTCCAGCTGGAAAACCTTCCAGAAGACTTACAAATAAGTCGTCTGAACTCCAGCTGGAACCAAATCCTCTCCCAACTTTTATTTAAGTCGTCCAGGGTTAACTTGTTCTCTTTTATTGCAGAGATTGTTGCCGGAGGATACAGCAGATGAGGCGATCTCGGTATATAAGATCTTGCCGGAGGATAAAGCAGATGGTGTCACCTCCAAAGAGATTGTTCCTCTCACTTCCACTGACCAACCGAGCTTCGCTTCCAACGATCAACAACCGAGCTTCGCTTCCACCGATCCAGCTTCAGCTTCAGAACCGAGCCTGGTTGTATTGGACCAAACAGCTCCCACTGCTTCTGTGCGTGCAAGGAGTGAACGAACGAGAAACCTGCTCCCACGCAGATATCTCCTTATACGGCAGAGAGAAGGAAACTCCTTAGAGTGGGGAAAGTATAATCCATTTCCCACACTAAACAGACCTAAGATGAAGGAGCTCGCTGATTGGTTGAAAACTGATCCGTAAGTGATTGCTTTACCCATAATAGCTTGATTTAGTCTACCAAAACTGATTGCTTTTTTGTTTGCAGTGATTATTTCACTAAGGAAGAGGACAAACCACGTACATCACCAACTTGGTGTATCAAAAACTCCGGACATCCAAAGCATGGCTGGAAGACGTAGTAAGTCTTCTGCTTATCTTTAGTCGTCTGGTAACTTTGTCTTTGTATAGATTTGTAAATATATAAGTCGTCTGGAAGGTTTTCCAGCTGGACGACTTATTTGTAAGTCGTCCAGCTGAAAACCTTCCAGAAGACTTACAAATAAGTCGTCTGGTAACTGTCTTTGTATAGATTTGTAAAATATATAAGTCCTGGAAGGTTTTTCCAGCTGGACGACTTACAAATAAGTCGTCTGGAAGGTTTCGAGCTGGAAAACCTTCCAGACGACTTATTTGTAAGTCGTCCAGCTGGAAAACCTTCCAGACGACTTATTTGTAAGTCGTCTGGAAGGTTCTAACTTGTATTATTTTATATGCAGCATATAGATGCTTGGATGAATGTGCTGAGGCAGAGGTATAAGGAGAACCCACAATGTTTCCGGAAGCGAGCGAATGTGCTTCCTGGATCACAACTTTACCCAGTCTTGGAGAGAACAGTATCTGGTCTTCAAAACATCGTCGTCTGATCACAATGGTTTAGGAAAAATGCTACCTAGTGGGGCGGCGAGTTTGTATGACGGATCAATGCCTTCATTTTGCCAATCAAACAAGAAGTGGGGGAGGACATTGATGATATCTATGCGCCACTGAACTTGGACAACAAACATTGGGTGGCTATTTGGATATCGATCCCTAAGAGGCACATAGTCGTCTGGGACAGCATACCTTCAACTACCATACCAGAAAGATGGGATGAGATAATGGAGCCTTTTCTCGAGATGGTCCCTTATCTGATTGTGGAGTGCGGAGACCAGATGCATGGGTTGGAGCGATACACTTATGAGAGACTCCTCAAAGATGTACCACGGCCAACAATGGTGATGTGGCGTGTACGCTGCAAAGTACATTGAATGTCATGCTCTTGGGGTCCCCTTTAGCCCTAAAGACTTTGCTAGGTCCAATGCGAAGACTATGAGGGATACTATGGCTTTGGCTATATGGACGGAGCTTGTTGATCAGCATCTGAAAGATAATGAGGATGGTGGTATGTTTGTAGGCATGTATGATTAGATACACAAATCAATTTGTATAGATTTTTTAACTTGTATAGATTTTTTAACTTGTATAGATTTTTTAACTGTATAGATACACAAATCAATTTGTATATTTTGAACTATTGTATACACAAATCTATTTGTATATTTGAACTATTTGTTTACACAAATCTATTTGTATGTTTGTGGGCATGTATGATTTATTTGATTTTCTAACTTGTATAGATTTTCTAACTTACAAATAAGTCGTCTGGAAGTTTTTCCAGCTGGACGACTTACAAATAAGTCGTCTGGAAGGTTTTCCAGCTGGACGACTTACAAATAAGTCGTCTGGAAGGTTTCCAGCTGGACGACTTACAAATAAGTCGTCTGGAAGGTTTTCCAGCTGGACGACTTACAAATAAGGTCGTCTAAAAAAAATAAGGTAGTCTAAAAATAAAATACACTGGACGACTTACAAATAAGGTCGTCTAAAAAAAAATAAGGTAGTCTAAAATAAAATACACTGGACGACTTCGTAAAAGGTCGTCTAAAAAAAAATACACTTGAAGGGATAGTAAAGGTAGTCTAACACTGGACGACTTAAATACACTGGACGACTTAAATACACTGGACGACTTCGTAAAAGGTCGTCTAAAAAAATACACTTGAAGGGATAGTAGAAGGTAGTCTAATACACTGGACGACTTCGTAGAAGGTAGACGAAACACTGGACGACTTAGAAATTAGTCGTCTGGACGGGTAATCAAGACTGGACGACTTATATTTAGGTCGTCTGGACAACTAGTCAACTGGTTGTGTACATTGTGGTTTCGTATGGCCAGTTTCCTTGCAGTTTGAGCATCTCCGTGCCCTGTGTTTCTTCCTGGGTTTGTGGTCCCCTCATCCTAGATAGCTCCAACCAAGATTGCCATCTTGATTCTTCTTCTGTCTCCCGGACCACGCTTTACGTTTGGAGGAAAGCATTCTCGTTCCTCAATATGTTGTGACACGATAGGATATATATTCTCTGAGTATCCTGCATACAGATGATTCTTTGAGTAAAGTGGACATACAAGTGTGTCGATATGCACACCAGCATGTGTTCCAGCTGCTATAGCATGAGAGCAAGGTATTTTCTCCACTCCATAGACACCACAACCACACTTTACATGTTCCAAATCAACCGCCAGTCCATTTTGCCACCTTTGACAAAGAAACGCCATCCATCAATTGGTTCGACCGTCATCGTATCCGCTATCTCTGATCGAACAGCAAGCAAGTATTCAACACCCCGGCTATGTACAGTTGGGAGACTCAAAGCATCTTGTCTCCTTTTCAATACCATTTTCCTAACTTCTGCCTTATGAACTCCAGCAGGAACGGAATCGGAAATCCTCTTGCTCGCTTCAGTGCGGAATTAATAGATTCAGCGATGTTGCTTGTTTTTAGTTGAACCTGTTCCCCTTACAATAAAACCCTTGACCATAGCTTGGCGTCGCCTTCTCCAAATACGTTGCAAGTTCCGGGTTTGCACTCCGTATCTCAGCCATGTACCGGTTAAAATCGTGAACCGTGTGCGCATAAGCAGCCCCTTTCACCAAAGTACATGAGATGTTTCCCTTAAAACTTTTTGACAATGTTATCTTGAAGGTGATAATAACATATTCCTCGGGTTGCCCAAGAAACACCTTCTCACACGCACTTTAATGGCCGCGTGCCGGTCAGAGACTATCACCAGAGCTTGTCATGAGATATACAACTAGCCAATTTTGTGAAAAACCATTCCCAAGAAGGTTCATCTTCAGCATCCACGATCCCAAAAGCCAATGGGAATATCTGAAAAATTGCCATCTTGTGCGGCTGCAACTAACATAACACCTCCATACTTTCCACTTAGGTGAGTTCCATCCACCACAATGACCCTTCTCTGATACTTAAAACCTTTGATAGAAGCTCCAAAAGAGAGAAATAGATACTTAAATCTTTTCTCAGAATCAAGTTCTATAGCCGTGATAGAATCAGGATTTGCAATGGAGATTTGCTCGAGATATGAAGGCAGACGCGAATACCCTTCTTCTGCTGATCCTCTCACCAATTTCTGTGCATATAACAGTGCTCTGTATGAAGTGGTGTAATCAAGCGTCATGCCAAACATGTTCTTCATTGCATCAGTGATATGCTGTGGAGTTATCCCATCAATGATCCCAACACGATCAATGAAAAGACTACCAACATACTTTGGAGTACAGTGTCTCGCTGAGCGATTCGGTCTCCAATTGAGCATAAATGTTTTTCCACATACTTTGTTACCCAAAACGTGTTTGACCCATGTTTCACACTCGCTCTGATCTTCCATCCACAACCGCTAACCCGACATATTGCCACAAGGAGAGTTTTTTGTTGATTTGTATATTCTGAAAGAAAACCTACCCCTCACTGCTGTCAACCGCAGCTCTGAAAGCAGTGCATCCTTGCTAACAAAACTCGGTTGACATAGATGCTGGTACAATCCGATTTCCTCCTTCAATAGCATTTGTCTTAGCATATGTCTTTTCAATTTCTTCAAAACAAATATTATCATCATCTTCCTCGTCCTCATCTAGAACCTTTCCATAAAGACTGTAATCCCCACCATTCTGATCCGTTTCACCAACAATAGTGTTATCAGCATCCTCCTCCCCATTTTCCTCCTCCCCATTTTCCTCCTCCCCATCTTGATTTTCATCTTCAACAGACTCATTATCACCAACATCTTCAAACATTCATCAGCCTCATCATTATCACCAACATCTTCTTCCCATTCACCAGCTTCATCATTATCACCAACATCTTCTTCCCATTCACCAGCTTCATCATTATCACCAGCTTTCTCTCTTTTCTCTGAAACCGTTTCCACCTTGCTGCGGCTTGATACACAAAGACATACTCTATGCGTTTTGAGTATCTCGAGCAAGTTTCGAACTTGTCTATCACTTGTAACATGAATGGGAGGACTGCTTGGAGTCATCATCATTTCTGCTGGTAATGAGTAGCTAATCTCCACAGTCACTGATCTCATGTCCAGGTTTATAATCTTCTTGAGCCATTGCAACAAGTTCAGCATGTGTTGAATCTTCATTCAATAAAAACAAATCTTGCTCCTTTGAGATCATCAACCACAAAATCCCAACGGAAATCTCCTCAACAACCATTCTCCATACACTGCATGTAACTTAAAAATCATCTGCAAATATTCAAAATAAAACACATTAGTAAACATAGAGAAAATGAAGAAGTTCAACAAACATTATCGCAGACGACTTAGATTTAAGTCGTCCAGAAGACTTAAAGGTAAGTCGTCTAAAGAGGTCACTTTTGCAATTGAAAATTAAAGGGACGACTTAATTCTAAGTCGTCCGGCTTTTGTTTGTTAAAAAAAAAAATTCAGACGACTTATATATAAGTCGTCTACGAAAAACGGGCTAGTTTTGCATTTGACCGAATCGTGTCAGATCTTTGACTATTTCTGGACGACTTATAAATCAGTCGTCTCTGGAAAGTAAAAATTTCAATATTTTTATTCAAACTAGACGACTTACACGTAAGTCGTCCCAGGTTAGTTTTGTAATTGAAAAAATAAAACTTGAAATTTAACTTTCTCCAGACGACTTAACTAAAAGTCGTCCAGCTAGACGACTTAATTTAAGGTCGTCCGGGATAAGCAAGGTTGGACGACTTAATTGGGAAAAATTCTGGACGACTTTGCTTTCCCCGGACGACTTTAAATTAAGTCTTCTGACGGGACGACTTTATATTATGTCGTCTGGTAAAAATTAAATTATGAAGTTTTATTTTTCAACTACAAAACTAACCTAAGACGACTTACACGTAAGTCGTCTAGTTTAATAAAATATTGAAATTTTAACTTTCCGAGAGACGACTGATTATAAAGTCGTCCAGAAATAGTCAAAGATCTGACACGATTCGGTCAAATGCAAAACTAGCCTGTTTCTCGTAGACGACTTATATATAAGTCGTCTGGACTGTTTTTTTTCACCAAACAAAGCTGGACGACTTAGTTTAAGTCGTCCGTTTGACCAGAAGACTCATCAGTAAGTCTTCTACATACAGATGACTTACTTGTAAGTCTTCTACGCGAACAGATTTTGAAAAAAATTCAAATTCGTACCTTCAACTAGTGAGATGACTTTGTTTGCACACAGGGTCTTCTCCAACCACCCAGAACCTCAAACGAAAGCAACCGTAAGTCAAAACGAAAGAAATGATGGCTCCAAACAATTTTGAATCAAAAGCTTCAGTTTTTGGATGAATAGGAGAGAAAAGTGAAAGGAATGTTGTTTTTAGTTCATAACAATTGAAACAGAGAGAGTGTAAAGAGATTTACGTGCATTAAAGGGCATTAAAAGCTCCAAACAGTTCGTACAAGGTTGTTCCCACTATTCATGGCAGTGGCAATATTGTAAATACTTGAAGAAAAGAGGTTGAGACAGTAAAGAAGCCATTTTCGAAAAAAAAAAAAAAAAAAAGGGTTAATGGCATTTTCGTAGATAAAATGCAGATGTGGGGTTTAAAAACTCAAAACAAAAAAGTCAAAGAAAAGGTTAGTTTTCTGTTTGAATTCAAGTTTTGAGTCACTTTTGCAATAAGCCCTAAA